>NW_024503901.1:2906780-2988951 GCF_017590055.1 Onychostruthus taczanowskii
TGCGGGGGGGGGGGGGGGGGGGGGGGGGGGGGTTTCCTCGTCGCTATCGCGATAACATCTCTTGTCAACGACAAATCCGCCACATACTGTAGATGTTAGTAGTAACTAGTCTCCTCCACCCGGGAAAGTAGCTGGACAAGGCTTTGCCAGCCATACAACATCTGTATCCTTTCGGTAATTGCCGATTGTAGCGACTGCCCCCCTGTTTAAATCTGTAGCAGCAGCAGCGGTAGTAACTCCCTGTACACGTTGTTATGGCCACCGTTTTAACCCTGCCTACAAATAAAAACATCTGTAGCTTGAGCTGAAGAGCTGCTCTGTGTAATTTGAGACTGCATGGTTATTTGTGCAGAGAAGGGTCATGTAGTGCTCAGGTCACAGCCCACAGTAGTCTGAACTGACAAAAACTGTCGCATTTGCGGTATTTTTATACTGTTACAAACCACTCTGCTCATTTCCTGAGCAAACAATTTTGCTCTTTTTTTTTTGCCTTTTTTTTTTCCCAGTTTAGCCATCTAGTTTATGCATTCTGGTTTATCGGTTGTAATTTTTAATTTAATATGGTTGTTTGGTAAGACCTCAAATATATATTCTCTCATGGCGTCCTACAAGCCTTAAGGGACCTCCTACGAGGTCCCTTAGGACAGGGGAGCTAATGCAAAGTCTTCTGCAGGCTGAGTATGTTCATATGGATATGAACCAGCTTTAATATGTGCCACAGTGGTACACTTGCTTTCCCAAACTGACTGTTTGCACTTGATCATCTGAACTACATTGTTGTACAGTAGATTTTACAACCAGGGTAATTAGAAGTAAAATGGCCAAATTTTGTGGATCACAAACCTAAACAATTTCTTCTCCTTCACTCTGCACAGTTAGTATTAACCCTTTGGCTGGGAATGGTATTTAAGATTTCGTGCAACAGCATTGCGGAATGAAAATTTGCAAGCCTCTCACCAGTGCACCTGGAAGAAGAGCTATGTGTTTTCTGGCAGCAGCGCTGGCACTGGTTTAATGCTGCAGTGAGCTGCTCCTTTTCTGCCAGTTCAGTTCCGTGAACCGCCTCTAATTTAAGTGACAGCGCTTATAGAGAGAGCGCTGCTGGCACAAAGGGAGCGGGAATGCCTGCTCGGGGTGAAGGGAGCGGCAAGGCCACTCGCCCCTTTTGGCTACGCTCGGTTAGACGATTCATCTAGAGCGTGAAGCTGCCGTTCAGTCACTTGAGCACAAAGACCAATTTAACCTACCTGGGAAATGAATTAAACACTGGGCTTGCCATAGAACAGTGGCAAAACCCCTCATACATTCTTCTGCAATTGTTTCAGATGGGATAATCATTAAATTACTCCAATGAAGCAGCCTAACGGGGAGGCTGCAACTTACTGAATAGCTGCAGCTGCTTACCAACACCATCTCTGAGACTACTACATCCCTTCGGGTTTATGTTGGTATACAAACTACCAAAACCAGTTTGTGGAGACAGCCACCTAGGCTTTTAGGTCCTATGGCAATACAAATATTTAATAATAATCAGGAAACTTGAAGACGATCATGCAAACACAATAAAATAGCAAAAAAAATTCTTTTAAGCTATTACAGATGTCTTGATGTTCTCGTATCATACAAATGGAATAAGAAATTTTCACTTGATGATGTTACAGAGATGTGTTTTCAGCTGATAAGGATGCAGTTCAATTACTGCAAATTATCAGGTAGAAATGAAATTCTAAAATGTGAAAAATGAATGTGAAATTCTTCAATTGTAACCATTGTGCCTGTTTTGTAAAGCTATTTGGTTTTTCCTTCTGTTGGGTAATTTGCATAATAGAGTATGATACCTGGTTATTTTGACTTAATTTATTTTTATTACTGAATTCTTTATACAAATCCCTTAGACGAGGAAATTAATTTATATAAATGCTACCACTAATATTTTAAATACCTTCAAAATCAAATTCTCAGATGTTAATCCAAAGTTTTCATGCTTTTCTTCTTGCTTCAGCTTTTTATGTCTCTATGAATCGATTCTTCATAGTAATCCCTTTTAGCTGTCCATTACTTTTATCCATTTACTTCATCATTTCTTATCCTTTAATCTGCTTAACACTTTTTATCCCCTCACCTCATTAACAGTGTTTCAGTAGGAAGTCAGTTCTTTTGTTATGTAACTTTTCTTCTTAAAGTTGGTCCCCTTTTCTCATTTCTTTTCAGTTGTAAGATTTCATGTACCTTTAAGTTAAAAATTCCAATTTCTCTCATATTGAGAACAGTGCCCCTTAGCCCATGACATCTGACATGCCTCTCATGTAATTTCTAGTGTTTAAATAAAATGGTAACAAAAGTATCTTTCTCTAATTATTTCCACAATGCAGTTAGGAATTAGCATAAAATATATAATCCTTATAGCTCAGTTAATGGGAATCAGAAACTTTGGGACAGAAAAGAAACTAACTTTCCACAGTCCTTATCCACAGAGCTTTGAAAATACATGTCTGTCACAGACATATTTTATGAAAAATCCTTTTGCCAGGATCTTTTCTCCTGAGAAGCTGGAAAGCTTCAGCTTCTCCATGTTTTGCTGCTTTGGAATGTGATTTGAAGAATTGTTTACCCAGGATGTAAAATTGTTTTTACTTGATGACCAATGACAGCCACCTGTGTCGAGGCAGTGAGCAGTCACAAAATTTTATTATGATTCCTTTCCTTTTCCTTTCCAGCCTTCTGATAGATCCTTTCTCTCTATTCTTTATAGTACAGTTTTAGTATAGCATTTTAATATAATATCATAATATAATAAATCAGCCTTCTGAAACATAGAGTCAAGATTCTCATCTTTTCCCTCGTCCTGGGACCTTTGAACATAACCACACGTCTGTTTGTGATGAAAGAACAGTTTCACCCCAGATCATCCCTAAGAGAAGTGTAAATGCAGCACCCATGCCAGAGACATGACAGACAAAGTCCCTTTGGTGAGGAGTTTTTTTAGCAATTCCTTTTGTTAATATCATTAGCCTTGGCCAAGCTTCTTGAAACAAACTGTAAAATCCAAAGGGAGCACTCTATTGGAAGATCTGAAGTACATAAAGTACTATGGGCAATAATTGCCATAGCACGTGCTGCAAGTGAAACTAACCACAGACCCAATCAGACTTTTCTGAATTGTTGATAACTTGCCATTGTTTTTTGTTCCAAACATATACATAAGATGCAAAACCTCTTAAAGTAAGGGATATTATCAAGTGACCAAAACAAGATAAAGGTAACTAATGTAAGCGCCTCTGAACATTTTGGATTTGGCATGCTTGTCAAGGGAGTACTACATGTAAAGGTTATTTTTCCAAATAAAATAGAGAATGTATTTTCTTTCTGTTTATTAGAGGAAATATGCTTAGTTCTCCAAGACCATACCTTGATAATATATGCTTTTTCTGCACGTGGCACCACAGCAGCCATTTCATATATCATATCTGGGTCTTCAGTTCATACTGAGTGTTAAAGGATTTAGACCTGCAAAATGGTAAGCAACCACAGCTCTCAGTAACTTCTTAAGCAGCAAAGAGACCTCAGCATCTCACATGATCAGACTGTTAATTGCTAGTAATTATCCATCCCCTTAAGCTTTCTAACCACAATTTTAATTGCAGAAAAATATTAAGTTATTAGAGGAGCTGTAGGCTTGACTTTACAATCCCATAATTTATGCATAACTTCAGTCACCTTGGACTATTATTTCAGTAATATGCCCTGAAGCTAGAATTGCTTCTGATTCAATTGCTTTTCTAAGAATGATGTCACTTAACTGTCTGGGTATTCAAGGTCCATTTCCATATTTACTTCATTGTTTTAGTTTAAACTAGTCATATTTTATTTTACTTTCAGATCACCTTTTTTCACATCTGAGATATAGGCATTTTTACTTTAAAAACCATTTAATTAATTTAAACTACCTGGTCTTATTTGAAGACTGTAATGAAATAACTTCTGGAAATACAACTGAAGTACTAGAAAATTCAGTAGACTGAACTTATTACCAGGGCTTTAAGCTTTAGCTGCTAGAGAAACTCTGGTGCCTCTTCTTTTAAAGTACATAAAAAACCTCACTAGAAATAATGAAAATTGTATATTTTGCAGGATGTATAAAGATTACAATAGTTTAAAATGCAATGCCCAAGTTTTGAGTAAGACATATTGGTCTTGCAGAGATATGTCAACAGCAGAGGACAATTGCTGCGATTTGTAAACAATAAAAATTATGAAAAATTAATCTGGTAAGAGGTGGGTTGGTTTTAGTGTTTTCTTCTTAAATGGCACTAATCTTTTTGGATCAAAATGACAGACTGAATTTGTTCTGCCAACAAGACCCACTCCAAAACAGATTTAGGGGAACTGGAATGAGCAAAGTTCATAAGAGAATAATCCCTAGCTAGAAATTTTATAAACATCTCTAGAACTTAAAGCAACCTGGCACATTTTATGTCTGTGTTCAGTGTATTGTTATTCAATTTAATGTAGCACTTATTAAGAGAGACAATTCATTAAATTATTATATTTCTCTTCAAAGATAAATTTGATTGGGGAAAGATTTTTACTTAAGTCATTTTTTCCTATCACAATCATCCATGAAACTTTCCAGCACAGCAGACTTTGAATCCAGTGAAGAATCACAATGCATTTTATTTAAAACTAAGTTTTAATCTGGAGTCCTGTGTGATCACAGCATCCTTCCATGCAGAAGTATTTGAAATTTATTGGGGTTTTTGGTTTGGTTTTTTTGTTTTGTTTTGTTTTTTGTTTTGTTTTTAATAGGGCCCTGCCCTCCCAAACTGCATCACATCAGCTTACTAGAATACCTGTTGTTGAGGTAATACTAAGTTTGGTAACTGTCAGCAGCTCAGATCAGCTGCAAAGCTAGTTACTGCAGGAAACAGAGCAACTTCTGCAACAAGAACTTCCATACTCCCTATTACTTCTTTTGTAAAAAAGGAGCCATTTACTTCTCTACTATTCCCCACCCACTGCAGTAACAGTAACATACAAAAAAGGAGGAAGAGATGAAGTACTGCAACTGCTGGAGTCTTCTTCTCTCTCCCTAACAGTGCCTGCTACATCTACCTCATTTGTGATTTGGAAGGGATCCTGGTCCACTCCAATTCTCTAGCAATGGAAACTAAGACAGAATTTCTTGTCATTGCCAAAGCTAAAAGGAACATATTGATATTATTTCACAAATATATTATTACTAAGGATGAACCACAGGCTAGAAAGGTTAGGAAATCTGGAGTAGAGTGCAGAAATAACATGGAAGAGAGATACTTTGGAAGGCAAGAGTACTCCAAAGAGCACAAATTATGTCTCTTCAAGAGGAAAATGCAATTACCACTATTACTTCAAGTGTACCGCTATTGAAGTATTATTGCAGCTTCTCCACTTCCTACTGTATGTGTGGTAAAAGAAGGTACAACTTAGCATGAACAGCAGGGCACTAGTAGGCCCAACACAATACCAAGAATGGTGCCAGTGTAGCTGCTAGCATTAAAAAAAAGAACAGATGGGAACTCCTTAATCCTCTTTCTCATCGTCCTTGACTCTCTCCTAGGTAAATCGACATCTGTTGTCTTGACTCTGTTGACTGCTGAGTATCTCTCATCTCCCCACATTCCCAACTGTGAGAAGCAGCGTGGCACAGCCCACCAGTGATTCACACCAGACATCCACTTACATTCCTCATTTTAAATGTAAACTTCAGTATCATTCTCAAGCTTCATGTCTGGTTGCAGCATCCAGGACTTCCCTGCTCAGAAGCATCACTGGGAAGGAAGCCTGTCTTGCTTTAATTTGGGCAAGCTCTCAGATGAATATTTTTTTAAGAACACCTGTAAACTGACAAAGACTCAGCACTGATGACATTCATAGGGAACAGAAAAATTCTTTTCAGCTTCAATACCAAGAACATCTGAAAATTACTTTTCTTATTCAGAGGCAATTCACAGGGGAATTCAGCACCCAGGCCACTTTCAGTGCTATTCCTAAATGTGGCACAAATACACTGATCACTTTATCAGAGTATTTGTGACACATTTAGGAATACCACAGAAAGTGGCCTGGGTGCATAACAGAAAAGTGGAACAAGAATTTTAGAGTGGTCAAACAACATGAAAACTTTAGACAGAGAAATGCAAATGCTTTCTCTATTATCAAGATACAGATCTAGAAAAATCTTCTTGAGAGATGTATAAACAGGGAAAAGAGTAAAATGAGAATAGGCCCCAAATGCAATATGATACTATTTGAAAACCAAGTCATAATGCAGAAATGTTAGTATAATTAAGTTACAGATTTAAACTGCTGCAAATATTCAGTGTATGGTATGTATTCTGTTGTCATTAAAATGCTGAATGTTGTTTGTTTAACGGGAAATCTTTGTGCTCATCTTGCTAATAATTAAAAAAGAAGTTAGTTTGTTTCCCTACAATGTAAGAAGTGGGATGGAAGTTATGGCAGCATGAATTTATACTTCCAGATCAAACTACAGAGGGGAAGAAGCCAGAGGTCCTTATCCCATAGCCAGACGTGCTGCCAAAGGATTGCTGTGAGGCAAGACCGTATGTGGCAGTGCCACCTGGTGACTGATGCTGGGACAAAGTCCTCTGGAATTACTATCTAGCACAGAGACTTATTGTATGAAATAAGACATTTTCCTTACTTTTCCAAAGCTCATTACGTGAAGTGCAAAACTAACATTTAAACTTCCAATTTATATAAACGTAACAATATTTGTAACGTAAACACTGACAGAGTATTTGGAAACGACAGTACTTACACAAAAGGTTCTTGAAGTAGGGCAGCTTTGTAATTAGCCACAGCAGGTAAATGCAGTTTAGGGAAGAGAAAACCCAGAAATACTAAAATTAGCCTTCCTTCATGGAGAAGATCAGCCATCTCATCTTCCTTGTTTTCTCAATGACACAAAGTCATACATAATTAAGAGATATAGCCCAGTAACTCAACTAAATGCCATGCCATTTCTCCACCTTCTCTCAGAAAAGCCTTGGAAACAAGAATCAGGAAGTCTTTCTAAGCACCCAGGACTGGGTATGAGGAATGCTCGAGTATCATCCTTCTGGCTCGTGTGCTGGTATTAGCTAGGGAATAATTCCTTTTCTCCACAGGAGCCAGTAGGGGGCTGGTTTGGATTTGTGCTGGAAACATTGTTAATAATAGTAGAGATAGTTTTTTTGTTGCTGAGCAGTGCTTACACAGAGCCAAGGCTTTTTCTGCTTCTCACACCACCCCACCAGTGAGAGGGCTGGGGGTGCACGAGTGGTTAGGAGGGACAGTTGGGACAGCTGATCCCAACTGACCCAAGGGACATCCAATACCACATGACATCATGCTCAGTCTATAAAGTGGGGGGAAAAAGGGGGGAACAGTTGGAGTGATGGTGTTTGTCCTCCCAAGTAACCGCTACACAGGATGAGACCCTGCTTCCCTGGCGATGGCTGAACACCTGCCTGTACTTGGCAAATGGGGAATGAATTCCTTGGTCTGCTTTGCTAGCCTGTGCAGCTTCTGCTTCACCTATTGGTCTGTCTTTATCTCAACCCATGAGTTTTCCCTCTTTTACCCTTCCGATTCCCCTATCATCCTCAGCAGGGGGACCAGCAGCTGTGGGGTGCTTGGCTGCCAGGTGGGGTTAAACCACAGCACCTCATACACTAAAGAGCCAAGAGCAGATCTGTATGAGTGAGTATGCACACTGTGCAATAAAAGCAAAAGTAAAGGAAGTATTTGGCCAAAATTTCACAGTGACAAGCAAAGCCAGTTAGTTATGAGCTGGCTGAGCCTCAGGAAGGAAGCACTGCAACAGCACAACAGGCAAGCTGAGGTCAAGGCACTCAGGTCAGGTACTGACCTGCACCAATCCAGCTTCCAAATGAAGTGAATGCCTGGCAAGTTATCAGCCCAACCAACAGGTATGTAACTGTACCATGATCAACCACGGAATCTTGGAGAGGACAAGAAACTGCTCAGTTTTAACTGTTCCCCCCGCACAGTCCCCAGCCATTAGTAGAGGTTTTTCAGAGATATGGCATTTTTTTTCTCTGCAAGTAGAGTAAAGTGACTCAAGACACATTTTCATGTTATTCTTGTACCCACAAGGTCTAAACAGAACCACCCTGCATGTTTCTGCAAAGGAGTGGAAATTACTCTCTCATTATACCTACAGCCAAGAGGGTAATAAAACACTCAAACAGAGCAAACCAATTATCAATTTATCACCTCCAATTTATCACCTCCACCTTTGTTTTTAATTCATCCAAGGCAACGTGTCTTCAAGTGTTCAAATAGAGTGCAAAGGCTTAAAAGGGGAAAGGTAAAAAATAAAGAGGGTAGGCTCAAAATGAACAGGAAGGTCACATACCTTCAAAATATGGTTAAAGAAAGGCAGTACAATTTTATGGAAGTAGAAACAGAGACATGCTTTTACTTGGCCTAAGTGTGCAGAAACTAAATATATGAAACACTAATGCACAGACATAGTTCAGCCATTTGTGCACTCCTTCTGTGGACCTTTCTATAAAATAGCTTTCTGCAAATGTGCAGGTGTGTTTCAACTGTATGGGAAAAAACAAAGTCATGTAATGAAGACAACAGTCATGGCTAGGACATTCCTTCATTATTCTCTCCCCTGAATTTGTTGACTGTGCAAGACCCCACCCGACCCCCTTCATTCCTCCTGCTCTATTGTAGGTAAATGTTGAAAAAAATAGAATGTTTACTTGTCTCCTAAATACAGTTAAGGAAAGAAAATCACTTGAATGTCATTTCCTGCAAAACTTCATTTATCTCACACGTCCTCTGTCTTTTCCTGGTTCAATACAATATTTTGGCTAGCTTTCAGAAATTGATACAAAGAATTCTTGCAGCCTGCAGTAACCCATTAACTCCTTGGTACCTCATCACAGAGAGACTGCATGTCTGATCTTCATCCCAATTTAGTAAGGAAAGAAATTTAGTCACTGTCTAGTCCTAAACTTTACTCATTGCAGTATTTACAAGACAGACTTCCATGCAGTAGGCTTAAAACAAAACACAGACCAGCTTTGTCTTTATTACCTACATGTTTAATCACTGTCTGTGGACTTACAAAAATATTCATGTTATACAATTTCTATTAATCAACAATTAGAATTAGGAACACATAAGGACTCCTGATTTTCTTTGAAAAGATCTGGATTCTGCACACATAGACAAACAAATAACCAGCTCGTTTGGACATATTAGTATTGCTACCCTTAAAACTTAAGTTTTTTGTTTGGTTTCCTTTTAATAAAATACTTAATTCTTCCATTACTCAGTAGAGGAACTCCTGCTGATAGTGATCAGGACACGTTTCAAAAGTTTGAGTACACAGCCAACTTTAAATCGTAACTCTGAAAATTCTCAAGAGAATAAATTAGTATAGTATACATGTCCAAGCATCTTCCAGCCAGAATTACAACATGCTGGAATTCAGGGACATTTAAAAAAAATATTCATCAATACTTCTAGAATATCTGACTCGACAAAATAAGTCTTTACAAAGGCTAACAACTTTCTCCTCTTGCTGATGGAGCAAGCAAAAATGCTAACTGGGTTAGCATTACCTTCCTCATTACCTTCCAACGTCTACTGAATTAAGACATGATTAATTACATCTTCTTTTCCATGCAGTTCCAATGAAGGCACAAGTATTTCCAGCTATATGAAGAATTTATGTGCATTAGAACACAGAGGAAGTTATTTGTAAGGCTCCAGCTTTACTGAAAAAAAAACAACCTTATTTTTTTCTGGAACTCTTGCATTGATATAAAACAATTAATTCACTAGGCCAAAGCATGGCAATGTTTTCCAGTTATAGCAGCCTTACACTCCAACTTCTGCAAAGTGAAAAACAAAAAAAGAAATCAGCTGCTCACATCACTTTTCCATACACCTTTGTTTGCTCTATCCTTCAGCCCTAAGCCCTTCCAGAGAGACAAGGGAAGAGGCAAACGGGAAGTGCGCTTCCAAGAGCTTTTTGTGACACTACACCAGGAGGGTCCTAGAAAAGACCAATCTGCTCTCCCCAGACACAAAGCAGACAACTGACTTCAACCAGCATAAACAAAGTATTATCCAGATCCATGGTCATGGCCAAAACTTTTGTCAAAGCCAACACTGTTTCACTTATTTGAGCTTCTAATAAATTCCAAGTACTGTTTTTAAGCATCATTCACAATGCCTAAAATAGGGGCATTCCTGAAAGGATTGTAGCATATGCAGCATGCATGATGTGCTGCAGTTTATTTTCATAGCACAAAAAGGCAGGCATAACCTGTATCAATGACTTTCAGCCAGCTCTTAGAAATGTTAATTTAAAAAACAGATTTGACTTAGAAAGGTAGAGTTCATGTTCAAATTTTAAGTGGGCCTGAAATAATTTGAGAATCTGTCCCAGCAAAACTGCTACTCAGTCCCTGCCAGCCTGAAGCTGAAGCAGAAACTTCAATTTGCTGATCAGTGTGAATTGTCTCTTCTCATATTTACTTGTTCTACTACACCACCAGCACATCTGGCGATGCAACAATATTGCTTTCATTACATCCCACAATATTTGCAATGTGTTTTGTTTTATGGAATATTCAAGGAAAAAAATTAAGAGGCAAGCATGCAAACGCATTAGACTAATCACTCCCCTTTAGAAATGCCCATATTCTTCAACATCAAAGCCTAAATTTTCTTGGTTAGGACACCTTCTTAGGGCAAGCATGCAGAACACAGTCCAGTGGGTGCCTGTTACAATGCAACACAAAAAGAAATCTTTTAGTGTGGTCCTTTCTCTGATGTGCTTGGCTACCTCTCCAGACTGAATTTTCAAGTTTTCTCTTGACTTTTCTAGTTCAGAGGTTGAAGTGAGGTAACTAAATCAATATTTTAATTTAATTAGAAAGAAGACTGCTGACCAAAACATCAAGCAGAATGCCACAGATTAACAATGGATGACATGAAAAAACAGAAACCCATTAAAATACTTTTGAATTAATTTGCCTTTCTACCTTTATGTAAAATTAGCCTCTGGGCTTCATTTGAGAGAATTTTGGGTCTCTGAAAAAAACTTAATGCATTAATTCAGTCTTTATAAGCCTAGGTGGTGAGAAATAAATATTTGAAATCAGTAAGCTGTTAGGACAAGTAGTCTCCAGTTATTAAAGACTGGAAGCCAGATCTGCAAATAGCTGCAATCAACTACCTGACAATGCTATTCTTCAAGAGTAGCTGTATGCTTGTAACTTCATATTCCTTTTATGTAATACTACTGATGAGTCCAAGCTCATCCTAATTTTGCAGATGAAAATATTAGCATGGGATTTACACTTCTCTCAGTATCTTCCCAGTCAACATTTTCAGGTGTCTTTATGCACTACAGAATTTAGTGTGCAGTTTCTTACGTGGGTATTAGGAAGTCTACAGAGATGCTTCTCCATACACATCCTGATCTTCTGTCTACCAAGATGAGCAAAGCTGGACATGTTTCCACAAACACTGAAGAGTTGACTTCAAGTAATCAAAAGCGAAGAAATCTTCACAGCAATGCAAGGCTGATGGTGACCAACTCCTGTCAAGAAGACAGGGATACATACCTTGCTGAACAATGGCACTTTATTCCCTATGCAGAACGGAAAGTTTACTTGATCTTCCTCCAACATGTCACTGGAAATAAAAGTTCCCTTCACACTGTTTCAAGAACAGATGCCATTTCTTTGAACTGTCTGAAGAAGTTCTAAAAAGCAAGAATTGGGAAAAATTGGGACAAGTTGCTTGAAGAAAAGCTCAAACTGCAGTTCAAACTAGTGTGTTAGACAAAAACTACTGTCCATATTTCTCACTTTCAATGTACAGCTTGCATTGAAAATATCTGCTTTTCTTTCTGTGGGCTGGTTGGCATTTGAACACAGTAACTATGAAACCTACAAAGGTGATGCCTTATTAGCATGGGCTTGCCTATTAATAGGAAAAGATGCTACAAAAGAAGAAATACAAAGTAGCTCTCAAGCCATAAGAAGTAAAGAAATAAAAAAGCACCACTTTCGCACATGAATGTTTCTACTCCCAGAAATAATCTAGACTTCTCAAATGTAGCATTCATTTAGTGAAGTAGCTGAACAACAAATTATTAAATAGGCTTCAACCAGAATAAATACAACATTTCACAACACTCAAGGATTCAGAATATACTTCTCAAATTTCTGCCAATCAAATTCCAAGGATCTATTTAAGTTTGAATGACATTCTAGGTCATGTATTGACCCTTTAAGAAGGAATGACAATACAAGGGCCATGTTTATGCAAAACTAAAGTAACATAAATTCATAGATGGAGACATAGCATTTAAGAGTCAGTGGTGATAAAGCAGACTGATCTCTATTTCTAACCATTAGCAATTGTTAGGCTTAAGCCAAGTTTTAGATTTTGAGGCTGGACAACAGCTCCGTAGATCAAAAACATTCTATGAACTTTTAATACAGCAGAATGATAGCTGGCAAGTTCTGAAAGACTTCATGTCTTTGGATGTCAGTTTATTTATAAGAGAAATCATCATTTACTGTTAAATTAACATTTTCAGCTAAGTGAGGTAGAACTCAATACTATGAAGTAAGTATTCTGTGTTTTAAATAGTTATTTAATGCTTCCTGTTTGCATGACTGTACAAGTAAACAAGCAGCACAAACACATGCATCAGGGTATACAGCTGACCCTCCCAACAATGGCACTGCTGTATTTAGGAGACTGAACATTCAAGTAACACTCACGACAGACCTTGAACTGTGGGATCGTCATTTCAAAAGACTTGTCTGTTATTTGTCCTGAAGGGTCAGCCACTGTTAGCGTCACTGTGACATACGGGTACTTCAGAGACCTGCAGGTGTCAGAGCTCATTGCAACTCCCAGTTTCCATTTCATATCTACAAACTACAAGAAAATAATTGGAAACAGTGTCAAAGAGAGAGATCTACCCCCCATGGCTACTCACTTGGAGGGACAGTTCACAGACAACACAGGACATCTAGAAATCTTATCCAAATAGAAAACAAACTTAAACATTCAGGTATTATTGTCACTACAAATCATCTGCCCTTTCCTTTAATGGTGAATAAATAAGCAATTCAATAAGTTATTTCACTTTATCTGTTTTCCTTATTCAAGTACAATCAACAGGCAAGTACACTCTTAAAATTCTAGTAAGAGGAGTGTCCTGAACCAGGACAAGGAGCTTCAGCCACAGAGTTCACCCGGCTTGTATATCAGGCATGCGGGTTTTTGTCATGTTTTCTTCTTTTTAGAAGTTTCTAAATCAGAAGTTTCTAAGTCTAAACCAAATAACTCAGAATAGCAGTAACAGAGAAAAATTATGGCGTTTCATAATTACATTTTAGATAAATCAAAGTAGATAACAGATACATTTCAGACAAGTAAGTTATAATTTTTAGCCTTTCATGAAGAAGAGCCTTTAGAAGTTTATATCAAGCCTCAGAAAAAGATTCTCCTTTCCTAGTTCTATACTCTTTTAAACTGCTGTCAAAAAAAAAAAATCTTAAAACATAAACAGATTGCTACTTTTTCAAGCAAAAAGGGAATGCTGGAAACTGACAGAAAGTATCTTTAAAAATAATGTTTAAATTTAAGGGAAACAAAGAATGAGCAGTTAAGTGCTGGTGTTAACAACTTTAAAGAACAATTTACACTTAAAGGAGATTTACATAATGAGCCAATACAATGGTCTGCCAGACTGACTGCCATTCATCTTCCCTAAGAGTACTACAAAACATGAATTTTTAAAAAGGGACAAAATGTGACTTTATCATCCAAACAATATTAGAAAACTGTTCAGCATGCAGACAACCTTTATTGTATATGCTGCTTTATCTGAGTAGCTATTTGGCAACACGTAAATGTGCACACAGAGGAAAGCTTTCAGCAGCCTATCTACCTCTGCCTGCCTGACACAGGCAACACAATACAACACACGCAGTGAGACAGTGACATTTCTGAAATGTTCATCATCAGCTCGGCTGCACTTTGTCCTTTAGTTACCTGCCCCACTGTGGCCGTATTTCTTGCATCTTCTGACACAGCAATGGCTTTGCCCTGCTCACTCCACACGTGACGAATAACTTGAACTGCATGTTTTGGCAGAGTGCTGACGCCACTGCCCAAGGTGGTGACAAGTTCCTCTGTAGAGAGGTTGTTTCTGGCTGCTGTGCTATAATAGATACATCCAGAGATCACTGCATCAATTTCATTCTCCACCAATTTAATACAATTCCTCGTTTCACCCCAAAGAGACAGCTTTTATTTCTACTTTATGTGTACTTTAAAACAATTCGGCAGCCCGTGATTACTTTTTTTTTCAGAATGTTACTGATCTTTTGTATCTATGTGCAAAAAACAACACGATCTTAATATGTCTTAACATGCAGAGGCCTAGCTTTGCTGGGCTGGCACAACATCCTACATCAAACCAAAAGTAGTCACAGCCTCCAAGCGCTGCAGCAACTGGAAGAAGGCACAAGTCACTGAGGGGTGTGTGTGCGTAGAGCACGTAAGCAGTATCATTACTTTAGAAACAAGTCAATTCAATTAAACACTCAGCAGGTGGAATTCAAGTGCCGCCAAAAGTAAGGACTTCTAGGTCATGATGTAATGGGTACTAACAGGAGTCAAATGATGCCATGAACCCAAGTGAAAAGGCAGCAAGTCTAAAGGAAAACTGCCTCTTGATTTCCTCTACAGAAACAAGTAAACAAAAAATCCTACTCTATGTTCGCTCATGCAGGTTCACTCCTCTTAAAGAGGCATTAATACAAGAGAAAATGAGTTGGTCCTCCAAGTAGCATGGTTGAATATAACTTCAGACATTCTATTTTATAAACAGAAAAGTAGTATTTTAAATTTCTACTGGTGTATTTTCCTGAATTGTATTAATGTCACACAAAATGTTTAGATACTAGATATTAAAATAACAAGCAAGATCTTGAAAATTTTATCTTTCTAAAAATAGAAAAAATTATCAACTAAAAATACTACCTAAAAACTCAGCTCATGGCAGAATGCAATATTATAAGCTCTGTATCCTTCAAAAAGGCACCAATGCTGTTTTCTGATCTCCAAGAAACAATTAGTTTTTAAAACACACTTTTTCCAGGCAAAGGCCCAGCTGACTTAGCTTTAAAAGTGAGCTTAACTTCCTCTATCTTGCCATTAGTTCTAGAGCTTGCAGACAGCATCTCAGAACCATTTCCTCTTTTTATTTTTTAAGTACAAAATGTGATACTATAAATAAAGTAACTACACTTTTTAATGACACAAGCTAAGCCCAAGCGTTCTTTTCTGTGTACTGAGACTTACAAACTTTTGCCCTTTTCATAAATCAATTAATTTTATACTGACATTTGATATAACTTTTCAGTACCACCATTAAGTTGTGATGGAAGGAAAAAAGACATAGTGCAAAGTAAATTATTTTGTGCTTACCTAAATAGAAATGAAAGAGTGCTAGCTACTTTTGCCAGGTCACCAATATTAATGTCAACCCCCGACGTTTGAATTCTCTAGAAACAAAATGTTCAAAGAATTACAAATAATAAATTATGCATTAGTCAAAGCATTTCTGTATATAGAAACACACAATCTGTATATAGAAACACACAAATCAAGTTGGAAATGCTATCCTTAACAGCAGATTCAGGTACTGTTCTTGCTCACAAGGGCTGGTGTGGCAACTTACCTGACACAATTCAGCTGTATTTATACCTGGGATCTCATGGTTCAGATGTTGAATTATTTGCTCACACTGTGAAAAAAAAAACATGTTTGAAGACATTGTTGATACAAAAATGGACAAGAAGAGTGAAGAGTGCAGAGTAAACATTGAAGTAATTGAAATGACTGATTTTAAAATTCCATCAAATCCAAGGAAAGAAAATTAACCAAATCAAGACTTTAGTTTTTACCTCACTATTGCTAATTAACACACCAGTTTCATATTAACTGTTCAAGCATACAGTAAACAACCCAAATATTTTTTAGACCAGTTACCTTGATATATCATTTAAATGATAGACAAAAATAGATGTTTAGAAGTCTTCTGTGATAAAAACATAAATTTAAATCAAACCCATTGCTCTTAACAGGACTGATCTGTTTTATGAGTCAAGGTACCACATACCTAAGGTTCCCTTTAAAGCACACAAAAACCAGAAGAGCTTTTAAAAAAGGGCTTCCCGGAGTGCTAGGAGCCCTTCCCCATCCCATTTATCGCCCTACTCACCAGCTCTGCAAAAAAGTCTTGAGGTATTAAACGAATCTTATCTGCTGCACCACCACCATCTGAAAAACAGTAACGATCAGAAGCAAATAATAAAGTGTTACAGCAATAAATCCAATCTTTCTCTGAAAAACGCCTAGGCCACCATGCATACATTAACCTTCGTTGAACTCAATCAATTTTAGCCTGCATGCCCCTCAGGAAAGCCCCGGCTGCCCGAGCCCCCACTCCCTCACCGCGGGTGGCCCCCGCCCTCACCCAGCGCCCCCAGCGCCCTGGCCAGCGCGCCCGCGGAGCCGCCGGCCATGGCGCCGCGCACCCGCCGAGCCCCGCTTCCGCCACAGAGCGTTCGCCGCGCTGATTGGCTCCGAGCGCCCCCAGAGGGAGGCAGCGGCAGCGGCGCCGCGCTGATTGGCTGCGGCGCGGGGAGCACGCGCTCGTCCCGCCGCGCTGCCGCTGCTCCCGCCCTCACGGAGCGGGATGCGGGAGTATCCTCGGGAGGGTGGGAAGGGCAGAACCGCCCCGGAGCGAGGTTCGCTCGCTTGGCGCAACACTTTGTTCGCTGAGAGCGGTTTGCTGACAGGCTTTTCGTGGTGGTCGTTGTCAAAGGCGCAGCTACGCAAATCATAGAACCACAGAAAGCTAAGGGGTTGGAAGTGGCCCCAGAGATCATCCAGCACACCTCCCACAAGACCAGGTTGTCCCATCCAACCTGATCTCGAGCATTTAATGGATGGAATATCCACAGCCTCTCTCGGCAACACATTCCAGTGCCTCACCACGTTTACAGTAAAGAATTTCTTCCTAATATCTAACCTAAATTTCCCCACTTTCAATGTGTACCCACCTATTCCCCCGGGCCCTGTCACTATATTTCCCAAGGAAGCGTCCCTCTCTGGCTTCCATGTATGTCCCCTTCAGATACGGGAAGGTTGCCATGAGGTCTCCACACGACTTTTTGTTCTCTGGGCTGAACAGCTCCAGCTTCCTCAGCCTGTCTTCGCAGGGAGCTGATGCCTGTTCTGTGTGTGTATTCCACACAGGGTAACTTGGTACCGAATGGCCATGCTTTGTGCAGGTGAACTGTGGAATCAGCCCATACACCTTCAATAAACTGTGTGGTTTGGGGGCAACTCGTGCAGGTAAACTTGTGTAGGTAAACAGCTTTATGGGGAAATAACCACCTTTTGTAAAACTACAAACAAGACTGTGTTCAATAAGCATTTCATACTGATATTAATGAAGTTTGGACTAAGGCAACACTAACCCTTCAGCAGTTTCACTTGTCAAAATAATATTTTTACACTTCTCTAGTATCAGTTTTACTTTTGGTTTTAGCCTTTTTAAATATATATAGAGAGAATGATGTTATAATCTCAGTAGATCTATTCTGAGACTGTGACAGTAGTAAAACATAACTCATCCCACAGTAGTGCTGACTTAATCCATGTATTTTCAGTAAGTATTAATGAAAGAATTGATGCCTATATAACTTTGATCTAAGTTACAAGGTGCTTATATAGCTTGAGTTATGAGATAGCAATATAACCTTAATCATGACTTTTTGTATATCAATATAACCTGAAATATCTATATGACCTGATATATCTATATAACCTTAATCATGACTTTTTGTATATCTATATAACCTGAATTATAGGGTTTTTTTTTTTGGTTTTTTTGGGTTTTTTTTTTAACAATGTGATGCCAGTGTATAGTTAACTAGTTGCTTGATGCTGAATGGACAAAAAAAGAAGAAAAAATTCACCAAGCAGGTAACATTAGAGATTGGTAAGTACAGCATTAATGAAAAATTGGCTAGTACAAAGCCAATTAGCCACAGAACAAATAATTTAGGCCAGTTCAGACCAGACAGACCAAGGAACACCATAACTGTGCATGCTCCAAAGACAAAGCTGAAAAGTTAACAAAGCTGAAATGTGAAGAAGACCTTGGAAGCCTTAATCAAAGACCCCTGATGACCCCCAAACTGGGGAGACACAAGCACAGTGCAAAAGAACGATCTAATAACCATGTGATCATATGGTGTAAAATAGTTCTGGCATGTATGTGATGATGTTGTAGTGACATAGTGACACTAAGCAACACTTACTGTATAAATACACCACAGCACTTGACAAAGGTGGGTGAGTTAGATGGAGAAATCCCCCTTACCACCTGCACTGCAACAAACAAATACCTGCTCTACAGACATCTGTCTATGGGGATTTATTTCCAGCCTATCTTTCAGGCATCCGAATCTGTAATATGTTTCAGGAAAAGACTAGTCATTATGGAAGATGGTGAGTTTTTATGAGCTTTATACATTTATGACCTGTCTGATCTTGGCCTTTCCCTTCTAAAGTATCTAATTAAGTGTGCAAATTTTGAGTAGTCTATGTTTTTACGACCTCATGGTTGTCAAAGTACTGGCAATGTATGCATCACTGAGATCTGTCTCTGATGCTGAGGACTAAACAATCTCTTTGTTCTTAACTTACCTAGCTCTAATACATACTTTGTTATCTAGAGAACTTTACATATTATTTTATATTACAATTTCATTAAGTCTCTCAGTAGAGCCCATAGCACTATGACTAATATTCATTATGGTACTTTTCTTTCTTACTTTCTATCCCCAACAAGTGGAGATGGGAGCTGAAGTTTAATATCTTGGTGGTTAGGTAATTACAAAATCATTTTCTGAAATTTTAAAATATTTTTTTTTTTCATTGGCAAATAAATATGCATTAAATTTTTTAATTTGGAATAGGAGGTGGTGAAATATGAATGGTTTTGGCTTGTCTGCCTATCTGTGGAAAAGAGGCTGACCCCAACCTGTCTACAATCTCTTTCCAAATAATTGCAGAGAGTGATAAGGTCCTCCCCAAGCATCCTTTTTTTTTCCCAGGCTAAGTAACCCCAGCTCCCTCAGCTGTGCCTCATAGGATGTGCTCTCCAGACCCTTCACCAGCTTTGTTGCCCTTCTCTGGATTCGCTCCAGCACCTCAATGTCCCTCCTGAAGGGCGGATTCCAGAATGGACACAGTACTGGAGTGTGCCCTCACAAATGCCATTATGTGTTCCTTTATTTTTAGCCTTTCTGAAATAACTTGAAAGAAGGCATAACACTAAATCTGGTATGTGTACATATATAAAATGTAATCACACTGTATATGGTATGTATGTATTAAATTGTGCTTTTTCTTAGCCAAAAGGCCAAGAAATACCATGTTTAATGGTCCTGAGATGGGAAGTATGATGGGATTTGTAGCTATAGAAGATAAATGTTTTTAATTGTGTTTAACACATCTTGCAGTAATTTTCAGCAAGACATATGGGGACTCCACCACCCAAGTCCTTGCTGCCACACTGAGGTCTTCTCAGGCAAGATGAAGACGCAGAGCAGGCACTGATCTTTTCTCTCTGGGAATCAGTGCTAGGTCCTGAGGGGATGGCCTGAAGTTGTGTCAGAGGAGGTTTAGGTTAGATAACAGAGAAAGTTTCTTCATCCAGGGGATGGTTGGGCACTGGAAGAGGCTCCCCAGGGACGTGGTCACAGCACCAGCCTGGCAGAGTTCAAGAATTCTGGACAATACTCTCAGGCTCATGGTGTGACTCTTGGGGACGTCCTGTGCAGGGCGGGAGCTGGGCTCCGTGATCTCTGTGTGTCCTTTCCAACTCAGACTATTCCGTGACTCTGTGGCGTGGGGGTAATTGACTGCCACTGCTGCTCAGCAGTTCCTCTGACTCCCTTTGTCCCGCCTCGCCCCTTGGCCTGCCCCGTCCCCCGAGAGCGTATTTCGCTGAGCACTGCCCATGCCTTCCCGCCGTGGTCCAGCTTAGCTGCTGAGGCCGCTTCGAGGGACCCGGGCTGTCGGGGCGCTTGGCGGGCGCTCCCGCGGCTCCGCCGTGTGCAGCTCCAGCCCCCGCCGCGCCCCCCGGCGGCGACGGCCGCGCGGGAGAGGAACCACCCGTTGCCCCGCTGGGAGAGTCCATTGCCGGGGGAGCCGAGAGGGCGGGGAGGGGGGAATCTCCCAGGCCTCGCCGCCCGGAGCGCTCCGGGGACGGACGGCGGCCACTGACGGCGCGCCGCCTCGGCCATCTGTGCGAAGCGGGGCGGCGGTGCGGGCGGGCGCCGGGCGGGCGTTTCCTCCTTCGGCCGCCCCCCCTGCGAGGCGCGGCGCGGTGACGCGGCCCCGGGTCAGGCTGAGGCGCGGCGGCACCGTGAGGCGCTGTCAGAGCCGCGCTGAGAGGGTCCGCCCAGCTCCGCACCGGGATCCGCCGCCGCCGCTGCCATGGAGCCCCATCGCTGGCTGCCCCTGGAGGCCAACCCCGACGTGAGTGCCCGGCCTGGGCAGTGGGGCACTGCCCGCCTGCTCTGGGGTTGGCGGGAGGATGGCGGAGGGGCGAGGGCAGAGGGCTCCGGGCCGCGCCGGACCTCACCGCCTCTTACGGGGTGGCTGGTAGTGGTAGGGATGGAGGAAGGTCTTATTCCGTGGATCCGACTGGGTCTTAACTACCTTCTGTTTTCTGCTTTCTTTTCAGGTCACGAATCAGGTAAGAAGCTTTTATTCGAGGTAACCTTTAGTCTCTGCAGCTTTGGGCCCGTCTCCTGTCTTTTTCGTGTAGTAAAGGCTCCGTCTTGTCCAAGGAGAGTGCCCCCTTCCTTCCCCACGCGTGTCTGCGCTCGGTCTCCTCATGTCGGACCGTACTGGAACCTCTCCCTTAAAGATACTATATGAAAGAAAAATGAACAGTAAAAAGAGAATAGTTACGGCCTGGCTATTACTGTAATGAAATCTCTTGATGTTTTTCAAGGTGGGTTTTAATTCATTAATTAGTGGTTAAAACATTAATTTATATATAACATGTGCCAGGTGTGGAGCTGTACATGGCTTTGGGCACATGTATGGATCTGCTTGCATCACTGTGTTGTAGTCTCATACTTCTTTGGCTGACCATAAAAAAATAATGTAATTTTACCGTATTTGCAATTTTCTGCTTATTAATGACAATATGTGCCTAATTGGTTGTTGCTGTTTTTGTTGGTGTGGTAGAACCCACGCTAGAGAAAGGAAGCTTGTTCTAGTACATGAAACAATGCTCCCACTAAATAAGCTCTGTCTGGAAAGAAATCACATATACTCTAACCCTGCGTCGTGTTCTCAGTGACAATTTTGAGCATGGCGTTAATGTTGATTTCAGCAGGCCTATTGGTAATGTTAAAGATGGTGTTTAAGCCAAAGGACTCTGAAAGTTCCAGCAGCAAAACTGTATTCTTAAAACTATACTGTTGAAATATTTTGGAAACTGGAGATTTCTGTGTGTGAAGAATGTTTGGGTTTTTTGTTGTGGTTGCTTTAATATACAAACTACATCTGCAGAAGAGTGAAGGGTTATTTGATACTGGGTCATTTTGTGTGTTATAGTTTCCTAGGGCAAATACAGTATTGCTGCTGTGGAGCAATTTGAGAAGTCTATAATCCCAGTCTCCTGAGATCAAATTGACGGCCTTTCCTGGGAGCCTATCTTGAACACATGCTATAGTTTCCTCTTTTTAATTTTGAAATTCAGAGAGTAAATTCCAGTTTGGAAGAAAATAAGTGAATAAATAACTAGCAAGAATTTCTAATTATCTAACTTTTGATTCTGACTTTCCAGATGGTGAGATGAGCTCATCATGGTACAAATTAAGATCACCTTTAAAGTAGAAATTGAGAAGGAGAAAATAGTGACATTCTTTCATCTGAAATATCTTGTATCCCTGTGTGTTTATGTTGTATGGAGAAAATCCTAAAGGAATGCCAAATGTACAATTTTAAGTGTGTTTAAAATTCATCTCTTTTGCACATTGGTGATGGATGTAGCTGTTGTAGATGATCATGGATAATAGGAATTTGTACTCCACAAGGATTTTCTTGTTACTGTTTCTGTGTAGAAAAGGCCACTTGAAACCAATTAGTCTTCCTCCTTCACTACCAGTCTTGACTGAGCAGGATTGTTATCTAGACTGAGAGATGTATATTAAAAAATAATAAACAGGTGGGTGTTGAATATGAATGCACCTTGCATTATTAATCGTTGTTCTTTTAATCTCATCAGTACAGTGGTGAACTGTGTAGCAACAGGGCTGTTAGTCATAAGTTATTCATATCCTGCTTGTGTTTAAAACAACAATAATGGTAATTTGAAATTCTAATGAAGTTGGTAACTAATTTTTGGAAAATCCTGTTGAGTTAATTGCAAGGATGGGCATTTCTTGTAGTACTCTGTGCTGTGCTCTGTAAAACATTTTAGAAATCTTTAGCATTAAAAAACCCTATGGTCTGCCTCTACAAACTGCAATATTCATGTCTGGTAGTCATTTAATACATGTATTTAGCATGTATTAAATATATGTATCTAGCCAAGTGCCAAATGTTTCTTCTTGGCGTTTGTTGTTCGTTACTTGGATTTTTTTAGTTGAGTGTTAGACTATCTTTTATGCATACTACTTTTGTGAGTGTTAAAATTATTGCTAGGTATGGTAGTGAAATCTTAAACAAAAAAAAAATTCCGGTGACCTGTAAGATGCATAGATTCTTACTGTTAAATTGTAATTAGAACTATCATCAAGTGCTTATGCTGTTTTGGTTTTTTTACCAATAATTTTATTCCCCTTGTAATCAGTAATTAGTAAGGAAGTGTACTAAATGCAGATTCATTTGCTTTTAGTATGTTCTTACAATACTGTGTCTTCTGTGGTTTTGAAATATAGGCTGTAAATTTAAGGCTTTCAGACTTTGTGGTAGAAATGCAGATGATAATGGAAAAAAAGGGTATTTCTCAGTCAGAGGTATGTGAAGTCTTTCAAAAATAGCTCAGATTTCTCTATCTGAAAGTGTCCAGAAATTTGTAAATCCCTAATCTGTATAGAACCTTTCTTTGTACATATGTGTTAAAATTATTTGAAGATTCAGAAACTGGCTGCTGAGGGTAAACAGGAGTATTCTTTCTTAGCTTTAGAGATTTCCAGTGGCAGTGGAAACGTGCGACGTGTCTGTAGTGATGTTTTCAAGAGAGAAGGCAGTCATTCAATGCAGCACACAGTGCTGGTTGCAATGACTGAAGTCAAGAGTCAAATGCACCACACAGTGCTATGGTATTGTCACAGTACTTTTTTTCTCCTTCACTTTTACAGTCTGACAGAATGAATTGTTGTCTACCTCTGATGCAGAAAGAGTTGATGATTCAGCATTTACAAAGCTCCATTTTGTGTACAGTGATGACAGGGAATGGTTTCTTCTCTTTGACCTTCCTTTGGTGGGGGCCTGACATGACCAGTGCTACCCTCCTTCCTGGGTATCTTATGGGATTTTCCTGAGAGAAAGCAAGAAAATTGTGTTTATCAATTACCATAGATATGATGTTTGTGTATCTTTTTCCCAATTTCTTCTAAAAAAAAAAATCAAGACTGCATGTAAATTTTTTGGAGTGAAGAGATCAGAACACAAGCTGATTGTTCTTTCTCATAATGTTGCTTCAGTCTGGCTTGCAACCCACAACTGATTGTCTAGGACATGTAGATAAACAAAAACTGTGGGTGGATATTTTTTGTGATGTCCCACCTTTTTTTTTGTTCTCTCTTCCCTTTCTTCATCTTCAACATTCTAAGAAATACCCCTGCTTCCTGAGTAAGATAACATGTCCACTCATGCCTTCGTTGGATCCAGATAATTGAGTGCATCTGACTGTGAAGCTCAAGCACCGGCTTCAGAGTTTGACTACTGAGTGTTGGCTATGGCTTGAGTTTCTTTTGCTCCATAGGGCTTAGCTGCTGGTTCTTAGTTATCTTCCAGCATTATTTGTAGGCCTTTGATCGTACTTTTTGGGGGGGTTTGGGCTTTTGAGTTTTTTAAGCCATTAACGTATTGAGAGTCAGCTGCATCAAGAAAATTATTTTGGCTCATGAACACCATTGACAGCTGTGACTTGAAAGTTATGGGGACAATAAAGCTCATAAAGCATAGAACAAATGGCAGAAACTGGATACAGCCAGTCTTTATCCATTTATGGAACACCTCTCTTCAGGGTGTCAGGCAAATACAGAGAAGAATTAAGTATCTTGGAAGCAGGCCTTAGTCTTCCTAAAAGATCTTTTAATTTCCTGGACTCTGAAACTCTATCCCACAAGCTTTCCCAAGGAAAAGCCATAGTGATCAAAGTAATTGAAAATGTGGTGCACGCAAATGAAGTGCATTGGGAGTACCTCATAGATGAGGTACTGAGGTACTGTCTTAGTGTGAAAGGATGTTGGTTATGGAGAAACACAGATGTCCTCCTAAAATGCCGAGCAAAGCTTCCATTTTGTTTTTGTTTTTGTTTTTTTTTTTAAGTGAGGGAGTGGAGTTTAACTCTTTTGTGGTAAGCAGAGTGAAGAATAGCAGAGATAGTATATACATGCTTGGAAAACAGCCTGTTATTACTCATGTAGCCTTAGAAAGTTGAAAACCAGGATTTAGTTTGTGTCTTTCTGTAAAACCAATATCCCAGAAAGCCTTTCACAGAGCCAGCAAAGGGGGAATGTTGAGCCTGTGATGCTGCATAGCAAAGAATAAGCACAAGGATGAAGGAATTGTAGGTGACCACTGTGAGAGCACTTTGTGAATGGCTTCTTCTAGGTTAAGATATCTCCAACTATGTAGCCCTCTGACTGAGTTTAAATAGGTAAATATGTTGCACAGGAAAAATTGTCACTTGTTTTGGGGTTTAGAGTAGCATTTATATGAATAGTTGAAAGATTGCCTTAGCTCAGTCTTGGTACGTTCTTCAGTAATTGAAAGCTATGAAAAACATGTATTTCATTACTCTACATGAATTTGCCTCTTCTTGTCCTTCTTATGATAATTTTTGCTCAGTTTCTTAGTTTCTGTTACAAGGAAACCCTTACTGTCTTGAAGACAAAGGGGAAAACAGGTGACATTTATTTGTACCTTATATGTTATCTTGCTGCACTGAAATGCTTTTTCCCTCTTTGACATTTTGCTTGTTTAAAGGACCAGCAGAACTAGTAGAATCTAGTGGTTGTTTCAGTAAACTGTAAAAAAAGAAATGTATATAACAGCTTATTTAGAAGAGTAGATTGATCCAGCTCATTTCTGTTATGCGTAACTTTTTAGATCATGCAAACAGGTCTGTTAAATGTTTTTCACAGAATAGCACAGTATTCTGTTTTGAATCAGTGTCTCGGTATCAACACCTCAGGACTCTGCTGGAAGCATTTTAAAGCTCTTGCTCACTGGTTTCGGAGGAAGCCTGAGTCAGCTGGTTCATCCACATTTCTGAGTGCTTTTTTTGCATTGCTCCCTGTGGGATGCCCTGGTTGAATATGTACAGCAGTGCCTGGGCATACTGAGCGTTACATTACAAAACTGCTTTATGAGTATGTGAAAAATATATACCTCTCATTTTGAAGAACAGCAGCACTAACTGTGAGTCAGGGTTGCTCTTCTAGACATCATAAAGTAGTGAACACAACTGGAAGGATAAGAATTTTGGGGATGTAAGTTTTCTCATGTTTTTGAAAAAAAATTGCGATGGGCTGTATTCTTTGAACTTTATTATGGTGTCCCAAAGTACAGAACCTGAGGATATTACAGAATTGTAATAAATTTTGAGTTTCCCAAGAAAGTCTATTATAATGGGTCATCTCTTGTTTGAACAAGATCATACTGTGGCCATTCTAAGTGAGGAGTAGTTGGTAAAGAAGAATAACACAGCTTATGTAAGTTCCAGATATCTCTACCCTCCTGGTGCTTTTTGATCTGCTGTACAGAACTAAAGTTACAGCTGCTACATGTGACTGAAATGATGGTGTCTCTAAAATATACTGAAAAATTGTTCCTTCATTTTAATTCCATAAACATCATGATGAAAGAATGAAGAAATATATCCTTATAATGCTCCAACAGTAAAATATTGTTCGGGTGGTTTCCTTATTTCTATAAAGGGATTTCACTTCTCAAATAGACTTGGTTTTGTAACATGCTTCTAGAAATGTGTAAAGAATTAAAAGCATCTTGTGCATTTGTATTTTTAATATAGATTAATAAGAATTGGACACTTTAAGAAATGAATAATTTTCCCTTTCTTGATGATTATTCAATGTTACATTTTACCCAATGTCTTACTACAATTTAGGGGAAAAATGCTTTCAATTCAATAAAGTGCCAAAAATTCTTGTGCTTTAATGAAAAAGTTAGACAGTATTGATTGTCTTAATTGGTTTATTTATATGTTGTCCTGTCAGTTTCCTAAAGCCATAAGAACACTTCATTTTTGCAGAGGAAAGTCTTAACTGTGGTTTCATTGTGATAGAGAGATGCTTTAACGCATTCATCAGAAGTACAATAAAATGTAGATGCTGTGGGTGTTTGGTTTATATTTGTGCTTAGAAGAGGATGGCAACAGTTGGTTCTTCTCACTGAAGCTCTCTTGACTTCTGCATCTGAGAGTCTGGAAATGTTTGTGCATTTTGCCAGTTTTATGTTTTCATGGTTCCAACTTTTATATAAATACCACAGTAAAATGTGGAAAAATCGAGGTCTTGAGTATAATGCCTTAGTATTTAAAATGTGATGTTCCTGAACTATTTGCAGAAGCTGTGCAACTTCAGTTGCACTTAAATGTCAAGCTCCTATTTTGTTTCAGTTTTTGTCCTCATTTTGTTTTTACATGCAAGTAACAGAGTAGAAAAGCACAGTGGCTGCTTAGACAGTATTTCAATTGTGCATTTACTGCATAAGTTTATAATAAATTTCACCCTTACATTGTCTTACCCCACTTACCCTTTCTGCATGTCCATAAACCTGATAGATCAAATCCTACTGGCTCTGTAACTGTGTTGGCAGAAGTAGGATTCTAAACTCATATTAAAGATAACTGCTCTGTGCTTTTTTCATTTAGTAGGCTGGTACCAGCAATGAAAACAGAATAGCTTGTACCACATGCTGCGTAGGTAGAGTGCCTAGAAGTGCCTATTGTAATGTTTTTGCTATTAGCCAACATTTAGACATACAGATTTACAAATTATGATCATTTAGAATAGAATGAGATAGGCTGGAGGGGGCTTTTGAGTTCTGCAAGACCAACCATACTGTGTTCAAAACAAGTTGCTCAGCGACCTGTCAAGTTCTGAATTTCTCAAGACGAACTCCACAGTCTCCTGGACAGTTTGTGCTAGTGTTTTAGTATGTCTTTTATTTTAAAATTTATTTTTAAATGCCTTCCTTACCAAGTTACATTTCCCTGTGTTTCAGCCTCTTGTTTCTTGGTGTTTTACTCTGCGCTGCTGAGTCTGTATCCATCTTCTCTTTGCTCTCCCTTAGCTAGTTATAAACAGTAGTAGTCAGGTGAGAAAGAAGGGCCTTCTGGAATACTGGAACAAGAAGGACAAATTCATAGGACGTGCAGATAAGGTTGAGGGGTGTAAAATAGTTTCTAAAGTGGCTTTTTGTCTACTAGCTAGCTGGACCAGTGAAAAACCAGAAAGTGTTTTTCAGCAAGGTGTTTTAAGACAAGAAGAAAAGAGACAACCAAAACTGTGACAACAATCTGTAAAAATAAAGTTGTGAAAAACTGAATACTAGATACAGACGTGTGGGGGGTTTTGTGCTGCTGTTGTTGTTCTTCCTGAGCTCATGTTTTAAGACAAAGAAAAGAGACAAGCAAAACTGTGACAACAATCTGTAAAAATAAAGTTGTGAAAAACTGAATACTAGATACAGACGTGTGGGGGGTTTTGTGCTGCTGTTGTTGTTCTTCCTGAGCTCCTCTAAGACTTCTGTAATATAGCCAAGAATCAAGAATTTTTTCTTTTATAAGGTGAAAGCTCAAAGACCTATAAATTAAGATTTGTCAGCAGTGTGATAAGCAGTGTCTGAGAAAAAGATTCTGATACTCTCTTCTGCAGATCCAGAAAAATATGAAGCTGCTATTTTATGTTGTTTTGCATACGTAGCACCAGTTAGTTAAGAGAAAGTGAACAACTGAAAATGAGTGAGTCCTCAAAGAACCCTAACTGTTCTTTAACAGTAGATACTTGTAGAATAAAATTGCTTGGATAATCCCTAAATAATTGAAAAGGAAAACAGCAGAGATCTCTCACCTTTTTAGACAGTGACGTTGTCTAAAAAGCATACTGAACTTCCTGCTGTCCTAAAACAGGAATGACTTTGTCTTCCCATCCAGCCATCTATTGTTCATCTGTTACCCATCTGTCACTCTCTCTTACACAGGGACTTACTCTGCACAGTTTTTACAATCTAGTTAATAATTTTCAGAAGGATATTTCTATCTTTTTTTCCAGGCCTGAATGAAACCCTCTTGATGCATATAAGAGATATCTTCTTTGCCTATTTTGAATCTGTCCTTAGTATTTTATTTTTGGTTTATGATTCTACAGTAGAGTTGTTAGGCGGGTTGTGTGTTAAGATCACTGCTTGCCATTCTAAGCCTATGATCTTGCTGTTCTCTTTAGTGCTGTCCATCATTTTTCATTGTCACTCTCATTGTTTGCTGGAAGTTACAATTTCTCAGATTGTAAAGTTTCTAGATGATATAGTAGCATGAATAATGAAAGGTGCCCTGTATCAATGGAGTTTAGTTCTGTTAAATTCTTAATTCAGGAGTTCAAATATACCATTCTTGGGTTTAGTTAGCATTTTGTTGACTTTGGGTTTAAAGGGGTTGGTTTTATTTTTATTAGTTGGTTGTTTGGTTGCTTGTTGATTTTTCTTTTCCCCAGTGGTGTAGAAAAGGACAAGAGACTCTAAACCACTTATTTGTCCAGTAACTTAGTGGGATTCTTTATCACTGTTCTTTCTGGTTTGTGAGGTCTTTTTTTATTTTTGGGTGTTTGTACCCTTATTTCACAGAATATTGCAAAATATCAAGTGATACTGGAATGGAAAACAGATTTTTTTTCAGTTGTGTTACTTTTCTTGCAATAAAAATGATAGATTAATTGCTGGCTTAATAAGAGAAGTACTGGAAGTACTTATTAATTAATATTTTAATGCACACATACATGTAGTCCCTTCTCTTTGCCTTTTTTTTTTGCTATTCACAAAGTGAATTACCACAAAGTGGTAATTATCTCCACAATATAAAAGGTTAGAATAGAATTGTCTTCTGTTTCATCAGTTACTAAATGCTTAACACTTCCCCTTTTCCTCATGTTCATTTAAAGATCTGTATATGCCACAGTGTATAATTAGCTTTTCATATAATTGTGAATGGTCACTGTGTACAGCAACAACAGTTCCTGAAATCAGTTAGGTTCTTCCAGACTGACAGTGGAAATATTTCAAATTATCTTTGACCGTCTCTGTGGTTATTAATACTGCAGCTGTTGTTGTGATGCCTAGTTTACTTGAGTAGAAGAATATCCAATTAAAAAGTGAGCGTCCAGTCTTCAAAATATATTACTCCATCATAGTTTGAAGGGATTTTTCTTGTAAAAGCTACACTTACTAAAGTGTGCATCTTGTGTGGTTTTGCTCCTAATGTCTTTTTGCTTGTAGGAGCTCCAATATGAGCACTGGTGCCAGGTATTCTGAAGTCGTGGAGTCTAATAATACCATATGGAGTCAAATAATGCCATAAGGTTGTTCATATGTGCTCTGACTGATGGCTCTGATGATTTCTAGTTAACATGAATATTCAGTAACATTAGATTCACAAAATCTTCTGTTTTGTGACAGAACTCTTTTTAAATGGTTGAAATGCTTTGATGCTTCAGTAAATTGTGTTGGGAGTGTTTCCACTTCCCTTCCATAAATACTATTTAAATACATAAAACATGGGGTTTTGTGTGTGTTTGTGTGTGATTTATTCAGCCTTATTTATTAAAATATTTATCTCTTTTATTTTCCTTAAATTGTAGAAAGCATAGGTTGTTTTAATGTATGTCACATTGTGGCTGCTCTGTTATGCTTCTGAAAAGATAGGTGTTTGAGTGTTCTTGTTTAATATTATGCATTTGTTGTTGTTTTTTTTTTCTTTTCCAGTTCCTGAAACAGTTGGGTATACATCCTGACTGGCAATTTGTAGATGTTTATGGTATGGAACCAGAACTGCTTAGCATGGTGCCAAGACCTGTATGTGCAGTACTACTTCTCTTTCCAATAACAGAAAAGGTAAATGTTTATTTAATAATCAGTTAATTGCTTTTGTCATACGTGAAATGGGATTGAAAGCTTAAATCTTGTACTTTGGTGTCATACTAGAATCAAGATGAGACTCAAGCTTTTTTCAAGAGACTTCTTCATTAAAAATAACACAAAAAATGCTTCACAAAAACCTTGCATGTACATTTCTGATTTCTTTTCAAATCAGAATATGAAAAGCTAATGTAGAAGCACAGAGAAATATGCCTCACACTTTTTTATTACAGGCAATTTAAGGTATTTTTTATAATAAGCACTGTGAAATGGCTCAATTTGCTAATTTTAGTAGAAAGCTCCAGTAGCATAAGGAAAATGAGACAAGTGTAGGACAATATGCAACTTCTTTTGGAGTTTTTTTGTCCTGTTACACTGACAACCCTTCAGACTTCAATCCACTTTCAGTTCAGTCATGAGTATTGATGTGGCTTTCACTTCTTGGACAGATGGGATGTACTATTTAGATGAAAGACAATTTCCACTCCATCTTTCACTATGTTGGACTTCGGTTAAATCTTCAGTGTGCTTATTTTGTGTCATCACATGCTTTTATGTAGTGTGATTCATATTGATCTTTCAATTTATAACAGTATTACATGATTGTGATAAGATCAGCCAAAAAGGTTGAAGTGAATCTGTCCACAATTCATTCTTTTAATATGTCTCTCAAAAAGAATATGTAGCAGATAAGGACAAATCACTTAGCTATTGAAACTTAACTTCTAAGCACAAGGTGTTCAAATAGACAGGAGTGATCGGTCAGGCTTCCTACACATTATGTCCTGTAAAGCTCTGCATTCTCAGTTTCTCCAAAACAGCTATGCAGGCAGTACTTTTCAAGTTTGATTTCAGCCACCTTGATAGTTTTGAGCTTAATCAAAACTTTCAACTCATCTGTCCTCAGGAAATGTCCTTTCTGTCACCTTTGAGGCATTGTTTTCTGTGTGCTGTCATTTCTGTCTGGCTGTTTGAGGTACAGGTCTGACTGTCACTTTTCTTTTGACTCTCTGCTTGTGCAAACCTTTTTTTGAATCATGCTATGGGAGCATTATCCCATAGGAAAGAACCTTGCTCTTATTCCAGAAGGTGTATCCAATTTGATCCTAAAGAAACATATGACAAACAAAACCAGAGAAACAATATTTGCTCTGTTGCATCAATCAGTCAAATCTGAGCACCAGCCAAGTGTTCAGCATGTTAATCCTTCTGAAACATCAGGGACACAAGTGTTTCTATCAGCTGTTTAGCCTGGCTGTGTGAACAGTGAATGTTTCACGGGAGCTCCCAGTGTTCTGAAGCTTTTGTTGGGCACTGTGAACTCCACAAGACACTTGAGCATTATTTTGTATTTCTAGAGTAGTTTTTCCCTCCTCAGCCTCCTTTTCAAAATGGCCTGTTAAATTACACGTTTATTTAATTTATGTTTTATTTGTTTCTTGGCTGTTTCTACATTTATGAAAGTGCCTATCAGTCTTGCTCCCTTTGTAAACACTTTTCTCACATGTCTGTCTGTTCTTCTGTCTGGAAGTTCAGCGGTTTTGTGGTTCCTGTATATCAGTTTCCTAGAACTTGCTTTCAGGGCAAGCTACTCTTGTTAGCGTTTAGATAATTTTAGGATTGTTGTACACTTTAAAGGTCAATGGCTTTCTTCGTCTGCATAGTATGTTGTAGACAATGTCAGTATTGTGGGTGTTGGCATTTTGGGCCTAATGAACGAATAGATCCAAATTAATCTAAATTATGGGATATAGCTTAGGTTAGGAGGAATCTGTTGAGATGATCTGGTCTATCCCTTTCTCAAAATTGTATTTTTGGTATTCTCAGCACTTACATATTTATTTTTTCTGTGGATTTTATTTTGGTTGGGAGGAAATGAATGGCAGCTGTATTGTTCACCACTCTAAGTCTGAAATTTTTGTCCAATTAAATTCTATGAAATTTTTATCTCAATTAAGGCTATTTTTGTTAGCTTGTAGATAAACCAAATTAAAATGGTTTATGATGCTCTTGCTATTACTTAGCCTATTCAGAACATTGAGACAACCTACAAAAGTGGAATATGATGCTGGAAGTTTTTTGGTTTTGTGTGTCACTGACAGTACAGACAGCCCAAGGGAAATTTCTCAGGAGTTTGCAGGAAGAGTTCCTTGGTAACATTTTGCATTCTTACTTCACTTTCATCATGCTATATAAAAAGCCCATCTACTGCAAAATTCTGGGTTTTTTTTTTTTTTTTGTCTGCAAAAGTACCTAGTAAAAGAGGCAAAGGAAGAAGCATTAACTGGAACATTTGTGGATTTATTCCTTTCTTTTTCTGTCTGAAATTAAAATTTACCAAAAGAAAATAAAAACCTCAAACACATCCAGTCAAAAAAACATAACACCACTCCCCCAAAAGAACCAAAAAATCACAGCCAGAAACAAAAAAAACTGAACACTATTTCACAGTATAACAGGTTTTAGTCAAATATGACCTTTTTAAAACAAATACTCTAGATTTTTCTGTCAAAGCAAATTCTCTTTGCTACAGAATATAAAAGTTTACTTTATGAATATTGCTTCAGAAGGGCTTGTTTTGATGCCTTGGGTGTTATATAGATCTTTGTTTAAATTCCTGGGAAAAATGAAATGTAACAGTAGAATTTTTAAAGAATGCTTCATGATGATTAATCACCTGAAGTATTGGTTTTCTTTAGCACTTGGACACTTCTGTCCTTAAAGAGCCTTTAGTTGCATTGAAGCGAGATGGTGGCATGAGCTCAGATCAAGGAAACACTTGGAAAATTTTTAAAGTTGTTTTAGATAACACATACTCAAAACGATCTTTCAAGTGTGAAGGCATTGGGTTAAGAAACAGTATAGAGCAGTTCAGATAAGTTTACATATACTTGTTGGACCACATGTGTTAAACATTTCAAATGGCAGTATTAATTAGCTGTTGTATTTTATAAATTGTTTTGTCTTGAATGATGTAGCTATTTGTACTATTTGTGAAATAACTGTAACTATTTGTGACTTTAACTTTTCTTCTAGTATGAAACCTTCAGAACAGAAGAAGAAGAGAGGATAAAAGCTAAGGGACAAGATGTCAAATCATCAGTGTATTTCATGAAGCAGACCATTAACAATGCTTGTGGGACAATTGGGCTAATTCATGCTATTGCAAACAACAGAGATAAAATGAACTTTGGTAAGGTTTTTTTTGTTTGGCTTTTCCCTTTTTTTCCTCAGCTGTGGGAAGCCATAGAGGGAAGGGTGTGTTTTGTACTATTTTCTCTGAATATAACCATTCATAAAGGCTGAAGGAGTGCATTTTTACCTATAATTACAAAATTATTATTTTATACTAATTCATGAACTAAAGCACTTGAAACATTGCAAAGTGCAGTCAGCCTTCTGTGTCTTAAAAATACAGTGCAATTCTATCTTCACATCTTTTGTTGGGTTCTGTAAGCTGTGAATGAAGTTGGAATTAAAACATGACACTAATTATGTCTTTTTACATTTTTTTTAAGAAACTAATTCTTCACTGAAAAAGTTCTTAGAAGATTCATTATCTATGACTCCTGAAGAGAGGGCCAAATACCTAGAAACTTACGAAGTTAGTATCGTGTGTTTTTACTTTTATTTAAAATGGTGTAAGAATTGCTTGCATGAGCAGGTACTGTCCTTGGGGATTGACTTGGTGAAGCAGCTAAACAAATTTGATTTCTTTGATCGCCGTGAGCTTGTGATCAGACAGTTGCTACAAAGGAAACTCTGCTTTGGTGTTTTAGAGTATTCCTGCCTGACCATAGCTCAGTCAGCAGAATGGATTTTGTCAATGTTCTCATCCGTATTAATTCTCTGGCTTAGTTTAAAATTACTTTGAAATGCATGAGAAATGTGTGCATAATCTTTTCATTTTATGGGTTCAGGATATAGTTTAATGGTCAGTTTAAGCTGATCTGGAGCTATTGCTGAAAGCGTAGTCCTTTTGCTGCCTCTTTTAATTTGTGCCTTCTGGTCATACCTCCATGCTTTTAGCAGTTGAGGCACACAAAGAGCTGATTTGGCTGAAATGCGATCTCCTTCCCCTACCATCCTAAACCATGAGATGAGCTAGCTGATAATGTGGTTAGCCACATCATTAGTGCTGTTTGAAAAGATGTGGCAAAAACATCTGGCCAGTGGTGGATGGAGAACAGTGCTGTTGCTCCTGGTGGTGATGATGGTCCTCTCTCAAAATGAAAACCATGATGATTTTTAAGTCAGAGCATATTGTGAAGCCCTTAGGAATATGAGTGTTAACATCTGGCTAAAGGAAGTAGTAACAAACAGAAACAGCAGAGATTGATGACATTTTCTATGGAAATGTTGGACACAAAATGACTGATCGGAACTTCTATCTAAATTATTTTTTCTGCTCACAGTGATGGGTAAAAAAAATGTTTTCTTTGTGTAAAAGTGCCATTACAAACTCTCAGATATTTGACCTGAATTGATTGTTATGATGTAAGAGTGGTCTGAGATCCTTGGAGGTGGAGATTATTTGTTTATTAACTTTCTTATTTATTATAAGCGCTGAACAAAAATAGTTACATCTATGTAATTGATAAAATGAAGGCAAGAATGGTTCTACAACACTGAAAGTCTCTCATTTAAAGTCTGATTGAAATATATTTTAATTTTAGGCTATTCGTGTCACTCATGAATCCAGTGCCCATGAAGGTCAGACTGAGGTATCCATTTTTTTAAAAAGTCTTTGTTTATAACTACTTTGAGTTGAATATAATTGACATGAAAGCAATCACATGTTAAAGGTTTACAGTGAAATTGAGATTATTGCTTGATTTTCAGAATTGTGTCATTAGTCCAAAATTAAGTGGCATTGCTGCGGGGAAACCAAACTTGAAGCTTGGGGGCTTTTTGTTAGTGGGTTTTGGTGGTGGGGGTTGTTTGCATTAGGTTTTTTTAGCTCTAATGTAACATGAAAGATCTTTCTAAGCTTCATTTCAGAGTAAAACAGACAGAAACTTGAGGTTTTCATGTTGCACATTTGTAGGTAAGACTGTAAGATTCATAGTAACCATACAAGTGTATCGAATATTTTATGAGCATTGGGAAAGTTGTAGTTCAAGAAAAGAAGTAGTCCAGTAGTTGGTTTGCAGTTGTGGGTGTGCTGTTTGTATACAAATTCAGATAAATTCTCATTCATACATAGATTTATAAGCATTTATGCCCCAACAGATTGTTATATGGAAGAAACAACCTGATAGCTGACAAAAGAACCCTGAAATAACCATAAACTTGAACATTCAACATTTTTCTGTTTCAGTCATACTAAGTCAGTTTTCCATCTTTCCGGTTCAGATTTTTTGGGAAAAAAAAAAAGATTGTATTGATGCTAGCATTGCTTTGTTTGACAAAAAGAGAGACACTTCTATGTTTGGCTCTGGCTCTAGTGACTCATCCATTCTCTCTTTTTGAAGTGCAGTAGGTGACTTTTTTTTTTTTTTTTGTGTGCAGTGTCTTCTATACAATGTAAGAGAAAGCAAAGCAGTCCTTTCTGCTCCTCCTTGCCCTGTCTGGAAATGGAAAGGATGAGAATTGGTTTAACTATTTCTGTTATAAATATTCAGCTTCCTTTGTAGTATTTTATTTTAAAAACCACACCACTCTCTCTTCTTATCTTGCTCCCCAAATTAGTCAAGGCTCTATATTTCAAGAAGAAGCATCAGAACAAATTTGTGGTTTTTTTCGTTTTCTAAGTAAGAGACTCAAAAATCTGGTCTGTTTTGTTTTTTCTAAATGAGTTCATTTCTAGATATTCTTGACCAGCTCAGAAAGTGATTGTCCCAACAAATTGCTGAAGACTGAATCTTTTCCTAAGATCCTTGTGAAAGAGAAACTTCTTTAGTTATATTGATGTACTGTGAGGTTCATGTAGGGAACGATCTGTCTCTGCATTCTTCTGGCAGATCTTATGGAATGACTGAGAAAGAAAATACAGGGGCTGCTTGTTTTGAGAGTCTTCGTGAAGATTCAGGAAGCACCTAAGTGACAATGGAATCTCCTAATAATGGACAGTTAACTTCTTGAACTTCCACTAAATAATTTGTTTCCTGATCAAGATAACCATAATACAAAAGATTAATAATTGCGTGGAAAGATGAAGACTTCTTTTCATAATAAAAAAATTACAAGATTGTCTTAGCAACCATGCCTAAACACAGATATTGAATAGCTAGTTTCCTTGCCAATTATTTATTATTCCATTTTGTATAACTCTAACTGTAAATAATTCAATATGGATATTCCTTAGACTTTTTTCCTGTCTTTTTGTTTCCAAAGTTGAAATAGTACAAAGACTGAATACATTTCCCAGGATCCTTTTTTCGGAATAGTTCTCATCCATCAGCCAAGGAGGGAAGAAACAAACAAGTTTTGTTACTGGAACATCAAATTGCCTGGAAATCCTGTCCTTAATCCTAGTTAAACAAGGCAGCAAGGCCTCCCCATTCACTGGTACCTAAGGACTTGCTTTACTTTAAAGTAAAATTCCTTTTAAGTGAAACAAAATACGAAACATGAATATGCTGAGAAGTGTAACTGAGAGATAAAGTGAATTAATCTCTTTTTCCTTCCATGGGTACATTTTAAATGTCACTGTGTACCCTGCATGTAGGGGTTGGAGGGAGTGATAAAATAGCATCATCTTGCAGGTGCTGAAGTTACAATATGCAGGTCATAGGAGGTTGTTGACTTGTCCTGTGGGATAAGCTGAGGATTTCTAGCACCTTTTGGGAAAGAAAGAAGAGGATCCTATTCCTCCTGCATAGTCATTGTTTGTTAGGATTACTTTCTGAGAATTTAAAGTTCCATTAGGAGCACTGGAAAGGAACAAGCTTGCCTTCCTATGACTGGTTTTTGACCTCCATGCACCCCCCCACTGTCCAAATAGTCAAAGCATGTTCCATAGAAATCTCTCCTTTGAGAAAAGTGACTTATTTAGTTGCTTAATGATAGTAAGTGCTGTATAGTTAGTGCTTTGTGAACAAAAGCACTTTCTAGGTCTTCACAGATCTTTTCTAGGTCTCTTACAGATGTAAAGATTAAGAAAACATGCAGGCCTACTTTTTCTTAGGATGATTAACTTGGCTTGTGTTCTTCATGAGAAAAGCCTTCTGTATGGGTAGTTCTGTGCCTTAGATAGGTATTGCATACTACTGTTCACTCACATTTTTAGAAACTCTTATCTGTGCTAAAACTTACCTGTGTTAGACAGAGTTACTTCCAAAAGTGGGATGGATAGCAGACAATTCCACGGATTTGTTTAGGAAGGAAGGATGTTTTCCTTTCACCATAAAAAAACCATCCTCTTACAATCAAGATAAAGTTAAATTTTCTGGAATCATGAGCTGCAGAAGGCTTAAAAACAGCACAGAGTACTGACAGGTTCTCTTCTGATAATACAGTTTGGTGGGTTTGGGTTTTTTTTTTTTTTCCTGGGTTCTGATGTTTCAGATGTTTGAGGATTCAATCTTTAATACTTCTGAGTAAAGTCTTTAATTTTTTTACTGCCCTTGACAATCTTGCTATATCTCCACAGACTGTTTTTATAATCTAAGTGACTGCTTAGTTTTTACAATATGCTAATACATTTTCTGCTTTTTTCTGTTTCATGTACATAAGTATTTCAAACCTCAAAATAAAGCAAGTCTAGCTAGAAATAAAAATCAGAATAGCATAAAGCAGTACTATCTTCCTAATATCTGTGTATTTTGTCATCCTGTCTGTTGGTCACAATTTTTCTGTTTTAGTATAATCTGTAATCAGATTTTTTTTTTCCTCCTAAATTTTGTATGTGTTAAAGAGCTCTTCTCATGGGGAAAATGCCCCCACACTAGGCAAGATATTATTTGTAATGGGCTTCTAGATTCCAGACTGCTGGAATTTCCAGTGATCAGTTTGCTTCTGGTATGTATCATTACTGCTGGATCTATTTGGCTGAACATGAGGATGAATTGCTAAGCAAGTGGAGTGAAGCTGAAAACTATACAATGTTCTGCCTTGATGGGTGCTTTAACAAGCTTCCCAAGTTTGACAGCTGTGATTAATTTGTTTAGTTAAAAAAAACCCGACCACTTTTCTTAAAAATCAAAGATTTTTTTTTTTCATTCAAGGAGATTAAATTTTCAAGAACTGTTAAGCAGTTTTCATTTTGATAATTTATTTCAAGTGTGCTAATTAAAAGGGTTGTAAATTTGCACTTAATCCTTCAGGCCAGGTTTTGGAGCAGGTTCTGTTAATACTTCTGGGTTGTGTGGCTCCATGTCTCACTTTACTGCTAGTAGAGCCAATAAAAAGCTAATGCAGTCTTATGGGTACTTTTTATGGATACTTCTGTGTAAATAATGTAGGTCTGTTTGAAATTACTTTGGTAACAAGTAGTAGGATCTGGGAATGGTTCCACAGAAGAAGTGTCTTGTTGGCTTCAAGGGTGGTTTGATTCTGGTCGTGTGTTCAAGTACCATAATGAGGGCCATTAATATAAGATTCCTGTGACAGTATTTCTGTTGAAGTTTATGATGATGAAGCTTACACCTTCTCATATGACAGGTATTTCATATCAAAAGCTGCCAAAAAAAAAAAATCTAGGTTTTTACCTGAAAGTTTCATAGATCCAGTGTACTCTTTTCTGTGTGACAGCTCCTGAACTGCAGCTATTGCTGAGAGAAGAATAGGTGCCAGATACTCAAGATCCTCTTTATTCTTCCAGGAGTCTTCTGCTGAGCATAGACTTCTATTTATAACATCTAGGATGTCTTAAGATGTGGAAAATAGAACCTGGTTCTTTGCAGAATGGTACACACTTTTAAGCTGATCCTTATTTTATTGCTTTCAGCTGAGCCATCTTTGAGTTTTCCCTTTTGTTTTATATTGTTTTTTTTTCCCTTCTTGTTCTTCTGATGCCTCCTTGAGCAGTTCATAAGCTTTGATACCCTGTACTGCCACACACCTTGACATTTCTGATACCCTTTTAAATAAACAAAGCCACCCTCTCCCTTTGAAAAACCACAACCCTTCAAAAATATTAAAATGACAAGTAGTTTGTGGATCTGCATTAGCTGTCTGATCAGCAGGAATCAATTATAACTAAGTTATGGCAATATTTGAGGGAGGAAAAGTACCAATTTATAGCAGTGATCAGGATGAGGCTCATCCTTACTTTCAAAACCATTGTAGTAACTATTTGCAAGTAACAGCAGAAAATCTGAGGGGAGCATTTTTTTGAAAACAGGAAAAAGTTATTAAATGAGAGAAACTTCCAGGTCTAGAGTAAATAAATTTTGAAATTGGAGTTGTGGAAGAAACTTATTTGTATCCTACCCCTCATTTCCATTAATACTATAAAGTTACTGTATAGCTGCCTGGGAGAATAGCAGAGGAGGAAAATGCAAAGGCACACTTTGTATAGAAATAAGCCAGTATAAATTGTTTAGCTCAATTAAACAATTACATGCTTCAGGGAGGTTATTCCAGGTAGAAAATATTATCCAATTCTTGAAATAATTTACCTTTTTAATATGTGAATATAATAATGTGAGTAAAAGATACTTTTATTCTGCTCTCATATTACTGGCATCTGTATCCAGTACGTCTGCAACTATGCTTTGATACAGTTCAATACTACAGTAAGGAAAATGGCAAGCTATGCCACAGAAATCTTTTAAAAATATTAATTGGCCTTTAGGCAAGGAATTGGATCCGGAGAATAATTCGTATTCAATTTCTGCATTTCTCAAGGCTTTGACCTGCTTAACTCCTGTTCAAGTGCTATTTTGGTAATAGTATCTGAACTTTTAGCCAGCTGTGTGTATCTGTGGCTGTTAAAATCATTCTGGATTGGCAAGTTTCCTACAGTAACTTCATGAGCTTCCCAAACAGCTTCCTGAAACAGCTGATCCTGTAGCCTTGTAGGAGCTAATGCTGGCACAGAGGGGTTACAGGCACACTCCTGGAAAGAGAGGAGAAAGTTTAACAGACTAGACTTAGATCAGCTTTTGTGAACAGCAAATACTCAAATAATTGTGCTGTTAAGTGATTGGCAGGCTGTTTGTGTAACATCAAGGTATCACTAACTGCTGCCAATGGCTTTCCCTGTCACTTTCTGATGTAAAGTATGAGTGCTGGAGTGAACTTTCTGTTATGTTGTGTGGTTCTTGTGGCATATGGAACCACTTTTGTGATGGAGGTAAAAGTTATTTTGGACAGGGGAGTTTTAGCAACATTTATGCACTACTGCTTAGCAGACTGTGATTTGTGATCTTTGGGAAGTTTACTTGTTTAAGTGTTACTGCAGCATGGCTCAAAATGATGTTTCAATCAAGCAAATAAACACAAGTGATATGGCCACTTGAAACACCTATGCTGGATATTGGTTAGCAAGTAGTAAGGACTGTGTTGGATATTGGCTAGAGGGTAATAAGAGCTTTTGATTTTAGTTAATGACCTAAATACTTAGGAGAAAATCAAGAGCTCTTACATTCATGTATTTTCATTCCCCTTCCTTAGAGGCTGATGAGAATGTCCATCTAAACAAAGTTTAACCTACAGTGTTTAAGATTTGTTGTTAAGAAGAGGAAGATAGAAAAAATACCAGAACTGCAGAATAAACTATATCAACTATTAAGGGAGAGCACAGAAAACACTGCCTTTGTTCTGTAACTCCTCCTGTTTGGGTTATTTTGGTACACTTTGTACATCTATTTCCCAGCTGACAGCTTTGGCTACTAGAACTGTATGTTCTAGCAAAACGAGGCTCAGAATTGAATGGACTGAGGTGCAGCATCTGAGCTGCTACTTCCAAATGGAAACACCATTCTTGCATCTCATTAGACCCTTATCAAAAATATTGATTCAAAAATCAGCCTTAGAAAATCAAAAGTAGTGTTTATACTGAGAGAGTCAAAAAACACAAATAAGAACATGTCTCAGATGTTCACGAAAAGCTGAAATACTGGTGCACATCATTGTGCATACTTGCATACACTTTATGTTCACAAATATGATCAGGAATATTTTTAACATGGATTGAAGTTGGCAGCCTCTAAAAACACTACCACAGCTTGATTTCTTCTTTAACTCAAAACATAACTGCAAACTGTAGTCTGTAAACTTGTTTCATGTGCCTGGAGAACTATAATCTTGCTTGGAATGCGCGAAGTTAGACTTTGATCACAGTAACAGTCGTTAACATTGGCAAGAGCTAAGTAGAATCAATGCACTCTGTTCCCAACTGCTATAAAACTTGAACTTTCAAAGATCTCTGGTTCCCTGGGGCATTACAATTTATTGTTAGAGAAGAAACATAAAGAGCTTCCCTTTTGCTCCTGCCAAGAGCATATGGTGGGATTTTTTTCTTAAATCACTCATATTCCTTGATGCTTCTTCTGAATAATCCATAGTCTTCTAAAGAAACATTTCCATCTTGAGAGAATATAAAATCAATTATGTAACTGTTTCATACATTATTTTTAATTTAGCATTAGAGAACAAGCATATAGTCTCTCCTGTAAAGGTGGTGAAGTTGCCTAAAAAATTTAGCTATGGCTTTTTTCTTTTACAGTCTACAAAGCAAAAGTGTAAAAAAGAGCTTATGAGAATCATGTGAAATGTTTTAGAAATTGTGCTTGGTTAGTCTGTGACTCATTGCATCGCCATGTTACCTAACGTGTTAGTGTTTGAGACATGCCTTAATCTGATTTCTATACTGAGCAAATTGCTAAAAAGGTATTAATACAGTAGAATTGTTATTCTGGATCTTATGCTTAACCATAAAATATGCATGAAGGAATTCTGATTCCTAGGATGAAACATAACTATAGAGGATATTCGCACCCATAAATCCACCCATGGATTTAAATAACAAGTTTATAAGAAATAAATAACACAAGTGAAAAAACGTTTCTGCAGTTTTGCATCCAACATCTCTACCAATCAGCTGCCATAAGTTTGTTTGGTTTTTGGTTTTTTGTTTGGTTTTTTGCATCTCTCCAATCCATAATGCTTCCTGTGCTGTTCTTGCACTATCTGTAAGAGACAGCAAGCAGCAGGGTATAGCCACATGTGACAGGTGGTGGCTGAGTTCACAGTCAGCCCTTAGGCAGAAGAGAAAATCATTTGGCTCCCTCCTTTTTTTTATTTTTTTTTCTTTATCAAATCACTAATTTATAAGGAGAAAATTAAAAGAATATACAATTCTTAAGACTTGGAACATTTTATCAATATGGCTGAAGTTAGACAGTGGGATAAAACCACTCAGAGAATTGATTTTGCCTCAACTGACTATGCTCAAGGAAGCATTCAAAAAATACATGTTGATGTGCAACAATGCTGTACAATTTATTTCAGAAAAAAAACTTATGAAGGAAAAACTATTTGAAAAGAAAAATAATTCAGCTTTTGCAGAGCTCCCTAACCTTTGAAATTTTCTTCCTTTTTTTGGTGATTATACTTTGTTTTGATCACAGAAGTCACCATTGTGATAATCTAGCTTGACTTTTGCCTAACATAGACCATAGAACTTTATTTTAAGTCTTCAGGGAGAGATAAATTGCCACTAATTTTTGAAAGATTATTTTGGGGCACTCTGATCTCACCATTTTTCTTGTCTTTACCCATATGTCTAGCAAAGTAATGGTCTTGGGATATTGTCCATTTTTAATCATGGGTTAAACTTACATGGAGAATACTGTAAATATTTTTTTACCAGCTGCAGAAGGACTAACTAAACTGACCGGTGCAGATGTTGATCTGGTAGCAGATGTAGCCCAGTTTGGTCTGTAATATCAGTCTCAATATATATTGTTGTTAATAAATGTAATGTTGGCAAAACCAGTAGATCTGCGAGGACTGGAGTTTATGACTCTTAACTTCCTAAGAATTTACATGTTGGTCAGGTTTTTGTTGCACATAAGGAATATCTAGTTTGGAACAAGCTTTTCTTGCAGTTGAAATACACACAATGTCTCTAGTTCATGTGAATTCTGTGGTGTAATGTTGGAGATGAGTTCATGAAGCATCTTCTGCCTCTGTGGAATTCTTTCTTTGTCAGACTCCTCTCCTCTGTCTGGCTGCTTATCTTTTCATAAAATCTTGGAGGAACTTAATGTCTCTCAAGATTTCACCACCACCACCAACATAGGCTTGAAATGCTGTTGAGAAATTTAAAACCCTTGTGAAGGAAAGAGGAGGAAGAGGGTTTTTTGCAGACAGTATGATACATAGATTTAATTTACATGTAAAAAAAACCCCAGTAATGGTAATGACTAAGGAAGAAGAACATTTAGTTTTAACTATAATACAGACCCTTTAAAAATATTGTGTTTAATTCAATAATGAGCAATTACTTAAGACAAAGCTTCAAAAGGTGGTGGGGAAAAGTGATTGATAGATACTAAATACACTCTCTCTGAGAATAATCTTAAAGCTGTAATAACCCTTATATTGCCCACTTGGCTGGAAAAGTTATACATTTTATTGTTGCTTTAACCTACTCCCATCTCTGCTCCAGGGATTACTGTATGGGACCTGTATAATGAACAGCATGTTGGGAGGAGTCCCTGCATGCTTATGGAACAATGCAACTGGGCAGATGCAGAATATGTGCCAGGGCCTCTGATCCCAGGCTTGTGCCTATGAAACAAAGTATGCTGTCTCCTTCTCTTTCCCAAGTTGTTATGCAGTTAAAGCTCATTTTATCTCTGTCCCAGTGCAGCTGGCATTTCTTTCTACACAGTGCAGTGACACAACCTCAGAACGGAGGAAAAAAGAAAAGCCCCTGTCCCAGCACAGCTTATGAGCTGATAGGCAGGGAAGCTTCCAAAGAGGAAGGTAGCATGGGCTTGTACCTCCCACTGCAAGGGTGCTCTAACCTGAGTTCCAGATAGATGAATTTTTGTAGCAAGTTAATCAAAATATGTATTTCTGTTTAGAAATGGTCATGCAATACCAGATGCTGCTTTGTCCTGTCAGGTCTTCAGTGCATTACACGTGGACTGAAATAATTTGCTGGATTAGGTTCCAGAAACAAGATGAACAAACAGATCCCTGTTTCTGCCACTGCAAGGGTGCTCTAAACCTGAGTTTCCAGATAGATGAATTTTTGTAGCCACTAGCAAGTTAATCAAAATATGTATTTCTGTTTAGAAATGGTCATGCAATACCAGATGCTGCTTTGTCCTGTCAGGTCTTCAGTGCATTACACGTGGACTGAAATAATTTGCTGGATTAGGTTCCAGAAACAAGATGAACAAACAGATCCCTGTTTCTAGAACCTGACAGGTTTGGGTGTGAACCAAGCCATGAGCTCTTTGGCACTATGAAGCTTAGGCAATTTTAGGTATGTGCAGAAGCACAGCTCTTGGTGCCTGACAAACTTTGTATGTGATTCCTTTTAGATCTTAGATTTTAGTAACAGCTATATATAGGAGTGAATTTTGGACTGGGGCAGATGGTAATTGCCTGAACATTTTCTGGACCTACTCCCTGAAGCTTTTAATTCTTTATAATGTATTATTTTCCATTTCAGACAATAAACTTGATGTGCTTACTGGTTTATATGACAATAACATTCAATTCTGTTTCAGGGCTTTTGTTTTACCACTTCTGATATTTGACCTATTACAATTTTCAGCACAGGAATATGCTTCTGTGATCTTTTCTTCTTGTGAAGTCAGACTAATTCTCTCTTTTCTGTAGTTTCTAGCTGTTAATAAATTTTGTTTGAATAGAGTATTTCAAGTTAGGATTTGTATTCCATATTTTAAATTAAATGTGAAATGTATGAATGGTATTATTTTTTTGGAGATGTGTATTTAACATTAACTTCATAGTAATATTGACATGTAATTCTAATTTAATTTTTTTAATATTCATTTTAAAACAACCTCAGTTCACATAGCTTAATTTGTGCTTATTATTAAAACTATGCATAGAATTTTCTGGTTATTACAGCCTTGTTAATTAGCCATAATCCAGTATTAAGTTTGCTTTTCCAGAATTCCTATATATTGTCTGCTGAAATTCTACTCTTACAGATGCAAAAGTGTATTTTCAATGGAGAGGAAGTTTCTCATTCTCTTAGTTGATCTCACTAGGGGACCCACTAGTACAGGAAATAAAGGATAAAAATATTCAATGAATGAAAGTAAAAATCAGGACAAATGCTAACTAGAAATACTAAAATATTAGTTGCCCTTGATGGCATTCTATGGTGTAAATTCAGTTTTGAAAAGCTAAAGTATTTCTTGGTCTCATTACATTGAGGCAAGGGACATTTTTAATATTTTCTCATTATTTTAGCAATATTAGCAGAAACAAAGAAGTACAATGAAGAAGAATGGTAGAAGTATAGATTTGTGGTAAAAATGGTAGCAAAATTAAAACAAGGCTCTCTGAAGAAAATCTTTCAATATTGTGACTATCGTTGTACTGTTAAGCAATTCTTAAATTTAGTATTGTTCAAAATCTTATAAATGGCTTCACAGTAATTATACAGGAGTCCTAAAAAAATAGGATTTTTTCCAGAGCAAAAGTATACAGTTTAACAGCTTTCAGTCAGTTTTTTTTTTTAACTGTTTCTCACTAAAAAGATACTATAATTCAGATTCTTGGAAGATTTATCAATCCTGTCTGTTATGATGGCAGCAGCTTACAAAATTGTAAAACATAGAAGTGTCTCTTGCCTTGTATCATGAACTGTCTAGTCAGCAAAGCTCTTAAATTTCTGCATGACAGCAGGTTCTAATCTTACAGGTTCCTCCCTGTATTGGAAGGTGTGTGGACTATGAGGATTTCTAGAAGCAATCTTTTACCAATCATCTTTTAAATTTTCTTAAGCAAGCTAAGAACATAGTTTCTAAAGCCATCTGATACCTTATCTAAACATAAAACATCTCATTTTAGATCGGTTCTTCAAATGAAGAATATTAAAAAAACCCATTCATTAGTACATGTAAACTGTAATAGCCATTAAGCTATTGTAAGACTTTCTGTCTTATAGAAGTATTGTCATTACTGAATTCCTTTTTATTCATGTAGTTCCATTTTTGGATTGGAGGTTTTCTAGTTTTGTCCTCTTTTATTAGGAGCTGCTGAGATGTAGGTGGATCAGAATGCTTGAAATTAAAGAGAAAAACCAAACTGTGACAACCCCGTGGAAAACTGTGTTCTCTGGACAAGTTTTGAGACTTGGTAACATTCCATGTCTTTGAGCTTTACAGTTTCTACTGTACTTGATGCTTGCTCTTAATGAAAAATTCCTAATCCTATCTTCCTTCTTTAAGGTCAGCAATATGGGAGCAGAAAGACCCAATTCATTGTCTCACTCTTGATAGAAAAAAAAAAAAAAAAAAGAGATCTAAGATTAGTTGCTTCAAACTAATAAATAATGCAAAGAAAGTAGATTTGACTGGCACTACAGTGACTTATTTTGACTAATAAGAGTGAAAATAATTTTTTTCAGAGAAGCTATCTAATGCTTGGTTTTCACACTTCCTAATGGAGTCACTCCACTGAATGCATCATTTGGGACATACCTTAAGGAGCTGCAGTTTCTATTCTGCCTGCCTTAACTTGGCAGGTCTCAGAGGAGATAAGTGGGGTGTCAGTGGTGAGTTACTGTGTTAGCTTGTGGGTCTCTGCAGAGATTGGTTCTAAGACCTGTACTACTACGTAGTCTATCAGTGACGTGGAAGACAATAGCAGGGTGGCCAGATTGCAGCTCCTGAGGGGAGTCTTCAAGAGAGCTGGAGAAAGACTACACAAGGGCTTGTTGTGACAGGACTAAGGGCAATGGCTTCATACTGAAAGACAGTGGGCTTCGATTAGACATTAGGAAGAAATCCCTTACTGTGAGGTTGGTGAGGCAATGGAAAAGGTTGCCCAGAGAAGGTGTGGATGACTCATGCCTGGAAGTGTCCAAGACCGATTTGGGTGGGGCTCTGAGCAACCTAGTGTAATGGAAGGTGTCCCTCCCATGTGGGAATTGTAACTAGATGATCTTTAAGGTCCTTCCAATCCAAACTGTTCCATGATTCTGTTATTAAAATACACCTCAAAGCTTACAGGCGGTGGAAAAAGATCAGCAGATATTAAAGCACAAGACATCAACACAGGACAATCTGGATCGCTCTTTAGATTAGCTTCAAACCAAGGAGTGTTTTTCTGAGGCCAAATAAAAGCTGTGTAATTAGCGCAAAAGACTAACTTTATTTCTTGACAGAAGGCAAAGGGTTCTCTGAGAGGCTCTAGATAACACTGGAATTTTTATATATTCCAAGATAATAGTAGATGAAATGCTGAAGATGAGCTCCTGGTTTGGCATCGTGGCCAGATGAATTGTTATGTCATCATTGTGCAGGACTAAGAAGGTTGCATTTTCATTTATTACAAATTTTAGTAAACTGTATGAATATGCTGCTTATTGTCTCTCTGTAGCTATAGACAGGATTGATTGAACTTTTTATTTGTTCTGATTTTTTTCAGTAGTTAAAAAATTGTTAAGCTTGAATGTTTGTTTTTGTTTTATGAGTATGCTCTGATCCAAGCAAAACTTGAACTTGTTTGGTCCTGTGGCCTGTGTGGGACAGAAGATCAAAACTAAATCATCACAATGGTCCTTTCTGGTTTTAATATATTTACTATAACTTTGTCAGTTGGAGCTGAGAGTCATTTTTAATACTTCTATGGTCTTTCTTCTAATAGTAACAATTTGAATGGTTTAACATAGCCCTACTGCTTCCACGGATACTAAAGGGATCCTGAGTGTTAATGGCAGTACTGCCACTGGCCTGCTATTTTAGAAGAATAGGTGAAAAACTTAGGAAGTTGCATACCTCACCACGGTAAGCTTCCCTTTTCCTTTGCTTTCCTTTTATGTTAGACATGGAACAGTAAAGAAACTCTGGATTCTGTTGCCATAGTTACTTGATTCATCGTAAATCCCAGAGCAGCACAATCTAGCTTTCCCAAATTGCCAAAGAACTATTGCTCACAGCTTTTGTAGCTGTAGACAAAACTGATTCTTTCTCTGTTCTTAACGATTTCTTCTATTAAATGATGCTTAAATCCCCTCCCTCCTCACATTCCAACACTCTGTCTCTTGAATGAGTCAGTTAATTTGTGTTCATGTTGTCAAGTTCCCTGGGTGTGAATAACCTCTAGCTTATCTGACTATAAACTTCAGATTTGAACAACGTCTTTGCTTATTTGCAGTGTTCTTTCATCTTCTCATTCAAATTCAACACATTCTTGATTATTATCTGTGTGATTTGAGCAGTTAAAGGACAATATACTCAATAGTGGACATTTCTACAGTTGCTATTTGCTGCAGTTGCAGGGATGCTATTTCAAGTTTAAGTGGGCTAAGTATGTTCTTTTTTAATGTTTATGTAGTCGTCATCGTCCTCGCTGTCTTCACCACCATGCTCATCGCAGCCTCAGGTTAGCCACAGCAGAACGAAGGCCTCACCATTGTGTCACTCTGCATCCCTCTCCTGGGCCAAACGTAATCATGTAGGTCCTGCAAAGGCTCCCAGTCCGTCAGTCCGTCTGCGTCGGTGGCGGCCCTTGATACGCCTTCCATCTGTCGGGCTTCATTCTGTTGTAAGTGTAGTCCATCTTCAGTCTTTTCTTACTCTGACACCACTGGCCTTCTGCCATGTAGCTTCAGTCTTCAAGGCATCATGTTTTGTTGGGGTCTTTTCTCAACCATTCTTAAGATTTCTTTCTTCCTGGTTTATTTTTTCCCTTTCCACCACGTCAGACAGCAAAAGTACATCATTCCATGCTTTGCTGTCCTGGTATTTTTGATTCCATACATATGCCAAATCATTTTCCAAGCATAGAAAAAGTTTACCTTTCATGAACTGGCGCTTTTTTTTGCCATAGGCTCCACATCCAGCCTCTTCTTTTCATCTCATCTTCATGATCTTTCATTTGGATCTGCTAAATCAAGGGGCTTCTAATTTTTTGCCACGTGGTATTATTTCTTCTGTGTTTGAGACCTGGTTTTAAGTTCTCATATCCTAAACCTAGTCTCCTTTTCTTTCCTTAACTCTTGGTTATTGGTCCCTGGGTATTTCAGTAATGACAAAATGTTTTCTTTAATCCCAAGGGGCTGGTTACTTTCTCACTTGACATCTTGTTTCTTCATATACACAAACATTGTAGTTGAAACGGAAGATGTTCCAATAAAAAAAGCTTGTCATCAAATACTTAAACTTTTCTCCTCCTTCACTCACCAACCACAAATGTATCTTGAAAATCTGGAAAAAAAATTATATGTACAGAGTAGCCAATGTTTCTAAATGGCCTGATGGCCACCAGCAGAAACACTGAACTGAAAGAGTCTTTTAGTGCTATTTCGTCCTGCTTTTAAGGAGTGATCACTTCTAATGCATACATGAATAGCAAAATAAATCTTGGTATGTAGAAGTTAATGCTCTTAAATGCAAAATTGGGACATTGATTTTGTTTTTATCATTCTTTGATACTGATCACATTTCACCTGTGTTCCTGGAATTTCTTCTTTGAGATAGGTAGATTTTTTACAGAGGTGAAAAAACTACTCTATCTGTGGTTCAAATAATTTTCTTTTTCATTCAGGTGTTTCTTTGCACATGTGGAAATCCTTAATGTTTTACTGCTATAAAAATCAGTGTCAAATGCTTCCACTTCTTTGTAGCTTTTTTATTTTTATCCTGATAAATATCTCAAGATGAGGCCTTTTCCCAGACTCCTTTGTCTTCCTGTGAATAGTAATTGCTTTTATTAAGTATCTAGCTCTCATGCAGTATTCAGAACTATGGACCATTCTTGATGTTATCATTTGGAGCTAGTTAAATATTTTGGGATCTGAGGAGGTGTGAAGTTAAGTACAGACTTAAATTCTTCCCAACTCATGCTTCTTACCTCTCATTTGTTTTGCTGACATTGACAAACATCTGACATTTTACCTGGGGATTTTATTGTTTAGCAAACCTTGGAAAATTCTATGTCATGCTTCTGTAATTTGAAACTGGGATCTTGTTTGAATTTGACTTATCTATGCTTGTTGCTAAGAAAATACTTATTGAAGGAGACTTGAGCTTGAGTGTGCCTGCCTAGAACAAAAGCATTAATTGAACATGAGTTTACTTCAACAATAAATAAACAATGACTTAGCTAAGACATTACAGTATAATCTGTTGTCATTATAGCAGAAAACTAAGGTGAGAGTTTTAGTAACTTCAGAAAATGTCTAAAAACGAGTCCTCATCCAATAGCATTTGCTTTAAAAAAGTTCAGAAAATTAGTTTAGTTTTCAGTACAACTCTATTTGGCAAAACAGAAGCTTGCTGCTAAAAGGTTTTAAAATATTATACCTTAATTCCCCTGATGTCTTTATCCAATGGATTAAAATTGCAAGGCCTATACATAAAGATTTATCGGTAAATACTGAGAAATACTACATAGGCTGGTATGTATTGGTAACTAAATGTTGTTCTCATCTTTACACATTTGTATAACATGCCTTACAAGAAAATTAAGAACACACAACCTTTTTGTAAATCAGTTTAATATGCAAGAAACCAGACAGTATTTTTGGCATTAAAGCTGTCTCCGTTGGCTTTGTAAAATTTGAATGACAAGGTAGTATTTAATGTCCTGTCAACAAGTAGTATTAGTACAGCTCTGATATTCTCCTAGCTGTACAAAGAGGCTGAACTGTTCAGCTTTGCATGAGGCCAGTGTATGAGAAATGTATGAGCTTTTTAGTATTGCTTTTATTAAGAAAACTATGCTCTTGAATTTAAGGGGGTGGGAACATCCTGTATATTGTGGTTAAAATATAGTTGAACTTTCTTGTAGTTCTGAGTACATTTCTACTACTAAAACACTGACAAACAGAAAAAAGACTGTTTCAAAATTTAGAGCAAAAATTTTGATGCTGGGAGGATTTTTCTAGACTCCTTAAATAAAAGCACTTTTCCTAGTTGAAAACTTTCCTTGACTTCAATGGTGGTTGACCTTGGCTGGACACCAGATGCTCATCTGGCTGCTCTGTCACTCCCCTCCTTTGCAGGCCAGGGTGGGGGGAAAATAAGAGAGAAAAAAACTCGTATGTCAAGATAAAGGCAGTTCAGTAAAGCAAAAGCTTCACATGAAAGCAGGGAAAACAAAAGCTTTATTCTGTACTTCCCATCAGCAGGGGATGTCCAGACACTTCCTGGGAAGCCAGTCTTCAGTGTGTGTAGTGGTTGGCCAGGAAGACAAATGTTGCAATAACTAATGCCTTCCCCCTTTTTCCTCCTCCTTTCTCTTAGCCTTCGTTGCTGAGTGGACCTCATATGGTACAGAATATCCCTTTGCTCAGTTTGGGCCACCTGTCCTGGCTGTGTCCTCTCACAGGATTTTGCCCACCCCTCTCCTACAGGTGAGGGTGAAACATTGGAGAGAGGGCAGTGGTGCAGTGCCAGCACTGCTCAGCAGCTACCAATGCAAAGCTCAGCACTGGGAGGGCTGCCCCTTTGCAGCTACCAATGCAAAGCTCAGCACTGGGAGGGCTGCTCTGGGGAAACGAGCTCCATCCATCTCAGCCACACCCAATGCATCTTTTTAGAGTAGGTCTCTAGATGAGTTAAGAACATATATTAGGAGGGGGGGGAAAATTGAAAAGACTGTCCAGAAGCATTCTGTATAAATGTGATAATTGCAGTGAATGTGGCAAATTTTTAAGATAAGCTAACAGCATGCTTGTTTAGTAATGTTGACTTTCCCTCCATCCTTGTCACTTTCTCTTCCAGATCATCTATTCTTTTAGTGTTTCTGTTTGCCTTAGGTTTTGCTGCCTTTTATACGTCAAACTCACTGCAGTATATTGGGTATTAATAGAGTTGTCACTGTTTTGTGAGAAAAAGCCAGAAATAGTCTTACTAAAAACTTGTGTCTATCATTCCAATGGTCTTTGTTTTAGTTGCAGTATTTTAATCAAGACCCAAATGCCTTTCACAGTCCTGCACAGTATATTTGCCCAAGCGTATCCCATGCTGCAAAACAGAAGTTACAGATGTCTGATCTACTCAACAGCAATTGCATCACTTTTTCCCTTTTACTTCAGAATTTATTGAATCTAAACCATACCTAGTAGTCTTCTTTTTGGATATGTTTTTCTTTGGCTTCTTGTAATACCTTGTGACTGAACTTGTATAGATAAACGTCTAAGGTTTTTTCTTCTCTTGAAACTGTAGGTGCTTTTGTCATGATCTTTCAGTTGGATGTATCTGAATTTTTTTTATTCTTGAAGGTTCTGCAAAATTGTCTCTTCCCTATCAGTATTCAGCATTCTTCCATAACTTAACAGACTCTAGATGCCAGTTCCTTGACTTAATACCAAGTGACTTCTTTTTCTTTTCCCAGTCACTACCTGTATTGCAAAGCATTCTGCTAAACTGGTTTGTGAGGCTTCTTGCTTTGCTTCTTCCTTTCAAAAACAAGTGTAAGGTAATAATAAAAATACCATATATAGTTGGAAGAAATTGCCTGAAAACTGTCTTGTAACACTGAATCTGCTCTTATAATGTGATCTTTCATAAATACATTTTAAGCAGGATATGGTAAGGCTTGTTTAGTGGATCCATGAGAGCAAGACTATTTTTTTTTCTCAGTTGTAAGTTTGTCATAGAAATGAAGTTCTTAGGAAAATAAACCAGTTGCACATAAATTTGACAAACAGTTATGTCTTCACTTAGCAACATTTGAATATCAAAGGATTTCACATGCATGAAAATTGAATACCAACTTTTAGATTGGGATAATGGTGTAAGTGCATTGCAAGATAAACTGTACAGGTGATGAAATATACTTTATTAGATAGGCTGATATGATTGGGCAAACAGTGATACGGGGTGTACCACTGAGTTTATGAAGGTTAATGCAAAAACTAGAAAGACTGGTTTAGTTCATTAGGAAAGGGCAGCATGCACTGGTGAAAGGTAAAACTAAAGGTATTTCTTAGTACAAGAAGGTATAGAAAGGATTATCATTTATATTGTAAAAACTTTGGGAAATGCAGTTTTAATTACAGATTTGATACCTGCTAGTGAAGACAGGAAGAAATGTAGAGGTTCTGTTTCAATAGCATGAACTAATGGGTATTGACCTGAGACAAGTCAATTCAAATTGATTTCTCATAAAGGTCAGCACTTGTTTAGTATTCAATTTGAATGTCCAAGTTACCAGAGAAGGCAGTCAAATCCTCTGAAAAACAGGGACTCTGATATTTAAGTGCTTTTAATTTGGTATCCAAAATTAGAGGGCAGATAACCTTGGCTGTCTCTTTTGTGTGTGCAACTGAGTATTCATGAAAATATTCTGTATTATCAGTTCTTTGGGAAAAAGTTACATTTGAGATTATGTTCTCAGAACCATAATTTTGAGTACTGAACTTCTTATATTTTTCTTTTTTAAATCAGTTTTGAGTCTTCTGGTTTTTATTTTTCAGCATGTTTTTAGTTTGGAGAAATAAATTTGAAAAATTATGTCTACTGACCCAAATTACCAAAACTTACTTCTTATACTATGATTGCAACTATAACGTAAGCTTTGTGAGCTACTCAAAGTGCCGGTATTCGTCCTCCTTCTTTCTTTCCTGGATAGGAGAGAAGTAGAAATTTCAAGTACTCAGCATGACAGCTCTTCAGAATACTTGAAAAATGAGTCTTGAATCCCATAGGTTAGTTCCAAATCCTGATTAGACAATCACATTATTTAGACTTCCATATCTTTCTCCTTGTGGTTCATACACACATGTGGTCCTTCAAATGTGCTTTTTCCTTTTGCACACTGACTGGGCTTTTAAGTGAAAAAATGTAGAGGAACAGATCATCTGAACACTTGCTTGATGTCTGTGTTACTGTGGTCTTTGACAAGGCAGTCAAGAGAAAATCCTCTGTAACTGTTCTAAGCAATACTACTTCATGATGAATGTGCAGGAATACTTCTTAAAGCTATGCTCCTTGTTCTTTTAAGCATTCACATAGACACTTTATTAGAAACTTGAAAACTTGGCCAAAGGTGTAGCTTTTTGAGGAGACCACAAAAAACATCTCCCTGGAGCTGACATTCCCACTTTTTTCCATTCCTTTGAAATTTAAAGTCTTCTGGTTCAAGTGTTAGAATTTCTAGGACTTCCCAGTGAAGTGGAAATTGGCCCACTAAAAACTAGGCTTTTCATGTGGTGTCTGTGTGTGTGTGTGTGAGTGTGCTTGCACACATATGGATGTGTTGGGGGCTTTTTCCCTAAGGAGGGGAGGGGTGGAGGGATTTTGAATCAGATTCATCACGTTGGGAAAGATTAATCCAGTTGCTTGTTTGCTTAAGTTATAAGCAACAGATTTTTATAATACAAAGTTTTAGGTCATCGTGACTATTCAGACCCTATTGTTTCACTGTGCTTATGATTATGCAAATATTTTTCTGTCATAAATTATTGAAATCCTAATTTTTGAAGAAATGTAAAAATCAACTTTACTGCTATCTAGATTAGATGAAAAGAAATCTTAATGGAAGGAGACTGCCTACATTAGAACATATGGTAGAAAACTTAATAATGGCATGGCATTTTCATTCTCTCTGAGGCTGGGGAATTAAAAATGTAAAAACACAACATTTCTCACAGTTTATGGCAATAGCACAATGAAAGCATGTTATTTAGATTAGTCTTATACAAAAACTCAGCAGGATTCTGTAGGAGTCTGTCTCTAAGTAAACTTTATGAAAAGTCAATCATACTTTTTTTGATGGCTTATTTATTCATCTTCTTTCTATATATAGACTCAGCATTCCAAGCATGCCAGTGGTGTCTCTCTAGAGAAAGGGTGTTTATTAGAATTTGACAAAGAAGTTAACACCTAAAATGGTCAAAAGGGCAACTATATCCTGTGTCTAAATGTGGTAAAAATCAACTCCTGAACATCTCAAAGTCCTCTGAAATAGTGATTTACTCTCCTGCTTCATGTCACCTTGAACCCAGGTAGAGTATGTTTAGATGTAGGCTTTAAATTGTTAAGCCACCTCTTTCCTAAAGTGACACTAACTGGCAGTGGTCTTCCCCCAATCCTGAAATTTCTTAAACCCAGATTTCTTAGTTTTTATGTTTGATTGATAAGTGAACAGCTGTGAAGTGATATGTCTATGAAGGGAATTAGGTGACAATGTGGGATTTGACAAGCATGCTCAGCCTTGTCTACCTGCACACTTTTGTAGCACTACAGTTCAGGTGTCTGTAAAAAGTTGGGTGGTCAATAGCAATAACAACAAGATGCCATTGAATGTTACCTGCTGTCTTGTGTGGTTTTATGAAAACGTGTGTCCTTTGAAGTTTGTATCTGAAGTAGTCAAGTTCTTGGGGTTGTTTGGTTTTGCTAAGTCCTGGCTCTCTTTGGCTTTCTGTGAAACAAAATTATCAAAGGCCATTTCACTTAGACTGCTTGAATTTCTGGTGGAAAGATACTCTTGCCCCTTTGACAGATGCCTCATCTTCAGTGGCCAGAATGCCTTTTCTGCATTCTAAGCTCTCTGAAACAATGATGAAACAGGGTGTTTGTGCCTTTCACACTTCTAACAGGTCATGGAAATAAATCTTAAATGAGAGTGAGGGGAAGATGTGTGTTTTTTTGTTTTCCTTCTCTTTTTTTCTTATCTTTGAGCTTGCTGCAGAGAATTTCTGTAAGCTGTTGGCAGTTCCTCCACAATGCTGTGTTCTTTGGCCTTCCTATGTATTTGAAGGACTTGTAGTAACTTCTTGTCCTTCACTCTGTTGCTCTGGTTGTTTGCCAAATTTCTTCAATTTATGTCATCTTTTAAAGTCTTCATGGCCATCACCAAAAAGGAAATTTTGAACCCAGTCTTTAAAAGATGGTATGACTTTGAGGTTCTACAACTTATTTTACACTCTAATCTGTTTTTAGCAAGTTTTTACATTTTTGGAGTCTTTTAGAAAATTCATGTAAGCCTAGCAGTAATTAAAAGATGAAAGAAGATTACAAGAAATACATTTTCACACAGTCAGATTCTTGATAATGAAGAAAACCTGAAGTCCTTTTTCCCATTTGCTCAAAACAGTATCATCTTAAATTTTGTTCAGATGCAGACTGGACAGACTGATAAGGAATTAACGCCATCAGTTGCTATGGAGCACAACAGTGGCGATAGAGCTTTTGGCTCAGAAGTGATGCTAGATCTTCTGACTCACAGGTTCCAACACCACTGCTCAGCGGGTGCTGGGAATGTGTGTTGGTGGAGCACCATGCTCTACGTGCCCACAAACTCCTGCAAAAGCTTTTGCTGCTTGCTGTAGTTGCCTGCACAGTACTGAGCTAGGTAGATCTTTACTAACTGTAAACATTTTTTATGTCGTGTCACTTGGTGCTGTCACTGCACTTGAGTCCTTTCTGGGTATGATGAGTATGATGCCACTTGGAAAATTCAGTCTGGGCACTTCTAGTTATTATCTTTCCTCCCCACCTAAGATGTGTTTGTTTTGACTGACTGTGAAGACGAAACTCGTTAACTGGGGTTGGCTTATGAGGAAAAAATTATTTTGACCAGTGAATATTTTTAGTTCTAAAATATTACAGTTTCAGAGTTGAGTCTTGCATCACTTTTGTTATGGAAGATAGGTTAGTGAAGGATTTGTTATTTATATGAAAGTCTATTTTTGATATTTATGTATTTGAGCTGATTTTACTTCTAATTCAATAATGAAAACTAGAGCTTTTATGTAGAGCTATAATCAGAAATACTTTCAGCTACTTTACTGCATGGGTTTTTACTGATATATGCATTGCAGACAGTGTCTTTGTATTCCAAAATGTTCCTCTCTTGACTTCTGCCATTCTGTATAGATCCAGAATGTGCTTCCCAATAGTGATTTCTTGTCTCCAGGTATTTTGCATATGATGATGATACGTGCTCATTAATCCTATAGCAATAAGAGTTTAATAAGCACAATTTATTTTGTTTTGTCTTGCAGGCGCCAAGTATAGATGAAAAAGTAGATCTTCACTTTATTGCATTAGTTAATGTAGGTGGTCATCTCTATGAATTGGGTAAGAACACTTTTTATCTGTTCTCTTCATTTGTTAGAAACAAATGCAAGTAGTGATGCTGTTAGCTGTCAAAGTTTCAGAGAGGTTTCTTGATGTTATGTAGGGCTTAGATTCTTTTCAGCTGCATCTTAGGGGTTTGGGGATTTCTTTCAAACAACTGCAGCCTTCTTCTTGGTTTTTTGGGGATTTTTTTTTGGGGGGGGGTGTTTGTTTGTTTATTAGGGGTTTTTTGTTTGTTTTTTGGGGTCTTTTTGTTTTCATTCCCTCAACTCTATCCTATTAAGATAAAATGGTACAGAATACTAGACTGAATCCAAACTTCTGTGGGCATTTACAAGGACAAGAAGCAAGAAAAATGGATAAAACCTCAAAATTTCCCAGGACATTTGTTACATTTATGTTCCTGAACTGCTTGTGGAAGTATTAAATTAACTGTGTGCCACTTCAGAAATGTTAGCTATATTATTAAGCAGTGTGATAGTGTTTAAACTCAAATTATGTAGTCAGGGTGCTAAGAGATATTAACACTGTGCAACTTGTTTGTAATAGTCTGCTATTTTTTCCTCTACTTTTTGTGGTCAGTAGACAGTTAACTGTGCAACAGTACTCCTTATTTTTTGAAATACAGCTATTTTTTCTCTGTTCAGATTGTGTAGCACTTAGTTTTGCTCAGATATTCTCTAATGACTCCAATCTTAAATATGTTGCTGGGCAACTAGGTTTTCCAGAAGGCTTCTCACAAATCCAGCAAGCAGATCAGTATTTCAAAGCTGCAAGTCACTGATCTTTCCTAACATAATTTTTGCAGTATTTTATGGTGATAAGACTTTCATCTTTTGAAAATCAGCATGTAATTAAGCAATGCCCTTAACAGATGATAAATAATCACAACATGGGCATAAGCAATATATAAGAAGTGCTTATGTTAGTATTAAGTTGATCTAAGGGGTATTACCAGGGATAAGTCATAACCAATAGGCACACATTTTTTGTATTTTATGATGCTGTATGTCAGTGGACTAGATCAAAAAGGCAAGTACTGTAGGATGCAATAAATATTTTATGGCTCTAAATTTCAGGGCATAAGGGATGACTTTCATTTTTTTTTGGTTGTGTGCTACTATTTCTGTGATACATTTTCCTTGTCCATTAACTTATGCTGCTTAAAAAGCAGACTGCATACTATGATGACCATGTTTACCCATTTTCTGTAGGTAAGATGTGAGAGAAGTCCCATTTGAATTTTTCCTAAAAATAAAAAATTAGAAGGAGAAGAGGCATTTAGCTCTGCTGTACAGTGGAATGTCAACAGTACTATTTCTTCTTAATAACTTCTCTCTGTACCAGGGAAGGAAGCAAAAAACCCCCAATGTAAAAGTAGAAAAATTGAAGGTTTTTCAATTGATTCACTGGCTTCAGACAGTGTGGGCAGCATGTGGTCTTTGGCATGCAGAAAATGCTAAGGAAGCACATGGATATTAAATGAATATGATGTTTCTGTCATAGAAAACACATTATTTATAGACACATGAAATTAAAATGTTGTTCTGCCAATATGGACATTAAAAAGCCCCAAAATTAAGGTAAACTTAGCTTGCAACAGTGCAGGGTATTCAGTTCTGTTTCCCTGGCATTTTCTGAGGGTTTTGCCTTGTATCTTCAACCATGGTAGTTACAGTAATGAACAACATCTTGTTCATATAAATCCAAATGTTTTCTAACATCAAATCTATTTTTAGTTATGGAAAATGCAGTTTGGAAGTGTTGTCAACTTTGGTGGCATCTTTGGGGAGGGAAAAGCCTTTTACAGGGAAGACAGAGCCAAAAGTGATTTTGGTTTAGCAAATACTTAAGATACCCTGACACAAGTTTTCATACTGTTAACTCGTTGCAAGTAACCTGAAGCATTTATATCAATGAAATTCTTTTTAATGAGAATGACAAGCATTATTCTATTGGAAATACAAGAAAAAAAAATATAAAAGAAAAACAACCATAGCAATCCTGTTTAAATGCTATGAAAATACTTAGAGCTGTTGGGTTTGTTTGCTAATTTATTTTAATTGACAGAAATATTTTCAGTGATGCCAGACTCTTCAGAATGGTGGGTTTGCTACTCTGATTTGTTGTGGAGTCCCTGATCACAGCTGTCAAACACCACAGAAATACAGCTGTCTGTCTGTGTAAATCCATCAAGTGTAGCTGAAATTTTTCTACTCTGCTTGAAAACCTGAAGTACTATACCAGCACTAAACCAACAGCAACTTACAGCTTTGAAGCTTCAAATTAAATATTGAAAAATATTTCATAATTTTGATTGGATTATTTTTTAAAAGCAACAGACTGTATATAATGACACTGGTAGAAGTAGTCAGCAGTGGAGAGACCAGGGAGCAGCTAGCTGCGTGTGTGAACTTTATGAAAAATGAGATAACATTTGGGAAAGTGAAGTACAAAAGATGTGTTTAAATAGTTTTCACTGGAAAAATGAAACTTATATAATTTTATAAATGTGTTATTCAATCCACTTTGTCTTTCAACAGATGGGCGCAAGCCATTTCCAATAAACCATGGGGAAACCAGTGACGATTCTTTTTTAGAGGTAGGCATAGGGAACCGTCTTAAACGGTGTTATATTAAATTCTTGCTGTATTTCTATAAAATTTATAAAATAGATACATGAAAATACCTATACAAGTCTAGCTGTATTTATAGTTTGAGGAGTAGAGCAAGTGGGATGGTGAGGCCAAATGAGGTTTGAAAAGAGATACTTTGGAACACTTATGTTGTGGCTGTGGATGACAGAGTATCGTAACAAATATCATAAGGGTTGACTACAAGATCAGACTGACTTATCTTCTGTGCTTAGATTTTCATATACTCCTGCTCCTTTCAATTAGTACATCTAACAAGAAGGTAGTAGATTGAAAACTTAAAATTTTTCTTTCTCTTTCCTTTGGTTTATAGTTTGATAGGTGTCACACTAGACAGAAGTTGATTTCCTTTCTCACCCTTGCTAATAATCATTCTTCTCTATTTTCACAGCTTCTTTTGGGTGCTTCTTTGTGTCATGAGCTGAGAAATTAATTGGAAAGGGGTACACTGAGTTGAGAGGATAAACTGTCATCCCCACAGAATGATGCAAAGTTGAAGTTGAGAGAAGGCAATGCATAGAACTGAGTTTTATGATATCCAGATTGGATTAGCATTACAAAAGGAAGAAACCAGAGAAACTAAAACAAACAAAGTACAAAATTATTTTGTAGTTTAGAAGCATAGACTAATGTCTGTAAAGTTTGCAAATAATTTGTGCGTGCTTGGACAGGGGAAGAAATTGGATAAAGCTTTCCTTATTCCGTATGAGTCTTTTTTCTGTTTTGCTGATAACATGTGTTCTCCAGATTGCACCCTAAAGCTAGATGAAGGAATTACTTAAAATCTTTCAATTACCCCACCCAGCTTAGATTCATCTTGAAACAAAGGAAAAATTTCTGAAGGCAGGAGTACTAGTTAAGGCAAACTTCAGAGATGCATTTAGAAAGTCAGAAAAGCAACACATTTGCTGCACTAAGTAATATTCAGTAACAAAAATCATAATTGCTAAGGTCCTTCATAAAAAATGTTCTCTTTTAGGCTGTCCATATGAGCACTAAGTAATCTTGAGTAGTGGTAACTCACATCAGAAATACCAGTTATGTAGGTTTGTCACACTATTTAGTAAACCTTTATAGAAAAATCCATTTTGAGCATAGTTTGGATAAAGCATATCTTCGTATTTCGGTTGTGTTTTGTTTGGTTTTTTTATAACAAATATGATTTATACTGTTTTTCATTTTCGTTTTCTTTGTACTTTTTTTTCGCCCTAGGATGCAATAGAAGTTTGCAAGAAATTCATGGAACGTGACCCAGAAGAATTAAGATTTAATGCAATTGCTCTGTCTGCAGCTTAAAAGCCTTTTCCAGCGAGGCAACTCTACTGCAATGTATTGTAAGAATAAAACTGTTGCCATATGTTAATAGTACAAATTTTGATACTTCCTAACATCTTGACTAATTGTAGCATACGTGGAATAAACTTTGCATTTGTCCTTGCTATATTTTGCTGCTTGTTCCTACAGCAACTTTGGGTATTTCTATACAGGCATGCATTTTGTGCAAGATTTTTATCTTGGTGGGTTTTTTCCCTTCCACTCCCTTAAAAGTTTTGGGACTTACTGTCTGTGATATTTCCTTGTAATAATGATGAGCTGCTTCAGAGCAGGATTATCATTTGTATCATGCACAAGTAACATTCTGAGTGGAGTATGTGGTATGGTGATGGCTGAAATCTTGGAGTATGAGGCTATCTCCATCTTGTATTTATAATGGTGCAAGAATACTATAAGATCTTCTTCAGGTGACTCACGTGACAAAAACATTTTTTCAGTGCATTATTTATAAATAAATATGTGGAAGAAAATAGGCAGAAAAAGGACTATTCTTATTGTTGGTGAGCACTAACATTTTAAAATTATCTTAATGTTTACATTTTGAATAAAACTTCACTTTGTTTCTCAAGTCTAATAATGTTAATATAGTGTCAAAAAACTTTAGTTAAACTAGAGTTTGCTATTTATATATGTGGGAAAATTACATGGATTTTTCCCCCCGAAAAAGCACATTAAGAAATTCAAGTGGTAGGACTGTGGAGGGCACACACAGGTGAATACAGCAATGTGAAGTACCTCACCTATCTGAAATAAATGATAGAAAAGGGATGATTGTTGTAATGAAGTCTTGTTTAGCAACAAGAAACAGACTGGAGATTTTAAGGTAGCCACGATAGTCATATACTTTTGTCCCCTGCTGGAATATCTGTTGTAAGTTTGTCAGGTGGCATTACTGAATGCTATCTGATAGCCTGCCCCTGTGCCATCCCTCCCACTCCACCCACTCATCTTTAGGTACTGTTGACCAATTTCTATACCTGAATCAGTAACATTGTGGTTGTTTTAAGTTTGATCTTCTTGTTTGGTTTTGGGTTTGGGTTTGGTTTTTTTAGCTAAGCAATCTTAACACTTTAGGATTCTTGTGAAGATTGGTTTGGGTTAATGTGTGTGTTTTTGACATTCCAGAAAATTATTCCGTATTCACTCCTTTGAAGTGGAATAATTTAGGTTTGCTTCCAATCAAACCTGCTGCCATAGGAAACGGAACCCTCCGTGTCCCGGAGGGTGCTTTCATTCTCTGTCAATTGTCATTGCAGGAAAAATGAATGGGGTTATGCCAGAAGCACTCTGGCAGAGTTTTCCTTCTCTATAGAAAAGAAAAAGGCCTGGGAGTCTGTCTTATCACTTAGGAACATCTCTTGCACTCTAAAGAAAAAGTTGGCATGTCTGTCCAAAACATGTCACCTGGAGAGTCCAGTAACAACAACAGTCTGTTTTCTATAAGTGAGCAGGTTGGAAAAGCAAAGGAGAAGAATAACACTAATGAGCTTCTATTTCTGAAGCTTTTGCTTTTTCACCCCAATAAAATGTATCATTAAGACTTGCTTTATGTTGTCATGCTCATTAGTAAAGCCCTGAAACTTGCTTTTAAATAAAAATCAGAGGCTTTAGTAACCAAACCAGCTGTGTTGTCTTCTTGCTAATATCAGCAAAATCAAATAAAGGTTGTCACCACTGAATTAGGATATTGCATATTTTAAGCTAATGGTGACTTGGAGGATTGTCTTTCAAAGTAAGGCATAGTTAATAAAGATAAGGTCCTTTTAGGATAGGGGAGAGGGTGAGGAAAGAGAGGAAGTGCAGTTCAAAGCTGTTAAACAAGCTACATCAATTGTCTACTTTAGAGAAATGGTCTCATCATATATGATCTTCAGTGTTCAAAATATTTCAGTGGGTTTAAGTAATCAATGGTGTGTGTCTCTTTTTGTGCAGCAGTTTATTGCAAAATCCCTTCAGAAGTGGAGCTCCTTGTTGGATACAAGGACTGACTAGACAAATTCATGACAAAGATAATAAGGTTAGAATAGTAAATTTGGGGTGGGATTTTCTGTGGTCATGCTGAAAAATACATCTTGAATCTTAAGTAAAAACCTATAAATAAGAATTCTTAGTATTTTGGCAACATTGTAGTTTTGCTTAGAATCTACATAGTCTTCAAATCAGTTGTTCTGCAGGGTAAAGTTTTTTTGCTCTTTTTTCTGCTCTTTTATTTGCCATGTTAATTTCTGGTTTATTACTATGTAAGATGGTACATTTTGAGATGCCAAAGGAAGAGCAAGGCACTAGTTTTTGTGCTGAACTGTATCTGCTCACTGCACGGTCTCTTGGTAGAAACTGTGAAAGACTGCACTGTAGAAATTCATCTCACCCAACATGTGCAGTGTAACAGCCTTGCAGAGCTTGTGAGACCATGCTTTGGCACAGGCTTTGGCACTGTCTCGAGAAGCACAGGAAGTAAAGGGATCTACAAGCTGCTGGAATATCTTTGTTATTGACATAACCTGTATGACATGGATAAAAAAAGTGAAGTATGAACACTTGGCTGACTTGTGAAGTCGAGCAAGGTCCTGCTTAGAGGCTGATAAACCCTGCAGACCCTATGGCGCTTTTGGCTCTGCGACGCCCCAATGTCTGCATCGTCGCCTGAGCTGTACAACCTCTGCTTATTAGCTCAAGCTCTGTGGCAAAATAACACTGTATTTTCTAACTTGTGCAGCCCTGCCAGAGCCTCGACACCTTTGTGTGGAGGAGTGTGGCTTGGCCATGGGCATGCGGTGCCAGGAAATCCCTCTTCAGCCTCTGCAGTCTGGCCTGGCTGTTCACACCATTTTATGGAAATGGTGTGTGTAGGAGTGAGGAGGTGATGCATGCTCTGCGCTTGCATTAATTTTAGCTGAGTGGAGCTGATGTGCTATTAAGCACTTGGGATTGTTCAAGCTTTTTAAGTCTATTGGTGCAAGTTTTCCTATGTTCTTTACAGACATTTTGTTAAGAAATCTTGATTTTATAACCAGTACAATGCCTTTCCTTTCTCATGGCTGCATGATTCAGTTAAGGGAAGAAGAAGAAAGTTGTTTTCTGACATTGAAATGTATGTTTTGGAAAATAAAGAGACTTAACAGCCCACACTTACAAAATAAATACCATCTTTCCTTAAAGAAAGAAGCCTGCCTTGGTAGAAAATATTATTGTGTCAAATATTTGTAGAACTCTCCTTGAAAAGAATATGACGTAAGCTGTTGCTTGACTTATCCCTAGGAGCACACACATTGAAAGGGTTTATTTTTGTCTAGTAGAACAATATTACATTTGCTACTTTTGACAGCAACAATTAGCAGTCATATCTGGTATATGTAACCTTTCTCTGATCTAGGACTCTGGTGACTTACATTTTTAATGCAAAGGAATAATAAAACTATTTTGGTTGCTCAGGCTTACATAGATAATTTATCTGTGACAGTTGATTTGAAATTGACTTTGAGGATGAGATTTACTTGCTGAAACTTTTTTAGTGAGGAACTTCGACTTGAAAGTTGCTATGATCCATGCAGTTTACTTAAACACTTAATCAAATTACATGATTACTCAAATTACTTTAATTACTTGATCTAAAAGATTAAACACTTCATTTGTAAGAAAAGTTATTTGATTTGTTATGAAGTGAAATAAAGCAACCAGAAATAAGTGAGAAATGTGATTTTTTTTTTTAACATGACCTCTTTTGAAGCCTGTTTTACAGAATTCTTAGTTACTTTCTCCTACTTAGGGACAAGCACTGTATTCTTAGATGAAGTGAAAGTCCTTAAAAACTGGAGAAAGGCTGCTGTTGTTCTCCAGAAAAATGTTTGGTAACCTCAGGTAATGCAAACTGATGTTAGCCAGCAGCGACAGCTGATACATGTTTATTTAGACATTTTTAACCTTTGTAATCATAGATGTTAAATAGTGAGATGAGAGGGTTGTTTTCTGATGTTCAGGCTTCCCACTGAAGAAAAATGCAGATTCTTCATTTGTATTTAGTCTTGTGGCTGATCTGGCTTGGAACAGGAAAAAAGGGTAAGAAAAAACCCCTCGAAATTACAGCTTTGCTTATCATATTATTCCTTGCTGGCTCCATAGCGTAGATGTCTCAAATCATACCATGGTGAGGAGCTAACTACATAACTTCTATACATTTGTAACTTTAATAAAGGTCAAATATCTCCCATGGAACTTATTTCAGGCAGAGACACTGCATTTTCCTTCCCGAGTCTAACACCAGCAACACTGATTTCCATATACTGCAGAAACTGATGGCTCATAGCTTCTTGGCTTGTTGATCTCCTAAAATTCTTCTTCACCATTCTGAGAAGGTTTTTTATAAAACAGATGTGTTCCCAAGTCAACATCTCAGGACAAGTGAATTTGTATGCAATACAAAAGCTTTAAGTTATCTTTTCTCAGTAGTCCTTTAAAAATTACATCTGTTCTGTCATGGGCTATAAAAGCAAAAGATGTGTGCAGCAACTCAGTTTTACTTACAGAGAAGACACGGAAAGAAAAAATACTACAAAAAAGTTCAAGTGGGAGAAGATCATGGAATCGTGAAGGTTGGCAAACACCTCTAAGATCATCGAGCGCAATGTTAAACTAACATTGCCATATTCACTACTAAACCATGTCCCCAGGTAGCACATGCACACCTTTTGAACACTTCCAGGGATTGTGATTCCCGTACATCCCTGGGCAGCTAGTGCCAATGCCTGACCGTGCTTGCATTGAAGAAATTTATCCTTATATGCAATCAAAACCTCCTCTGGTTCAACACTTGAGGCCGTTTCCTCTTGTCCTGTTGCTTGTTACCTGGGAGAAGAGATTGAGCTCCACCTCACCACAGCCTCCTTTCAGGCAGGAGTAGAGAACTTAAATACAATGTCAAAATGAAATCTAGTACTCCAAAAATCCCAAATAAACCAAAGCCAAAACACAACAACTTAGTGCCATGGATTAGCATTTCAGGAAATTGCTCTTTTCACTGATACTTAACTTTTCTGCTTAGCACCTGTCCACCTCAGTACTGGAAGAAAGGATTTCACTGTGTTCAGCCAGCAAACCACCTCCCTCCTGCCTCCCGTGCTTCGGTTTGCGGCAGCACAGCGTGATCCCAACCTGCCCCACGTTGTGGTCACCGCAGTGGGCAGAGCGCAGCGCAGCTCCCACCCAGGTCCACAGTGGAGCCGTACTGAGACCGGGCTTTAGCTCTGAGCCTGGGAGAGCGTGTGGAATGGAAGAGTCGCAAAGAATCTGCTGCAGTGAGCCGGGCACAGGGACACGAATGAGCCAGAGCAATGGGCACTAGTGTGGGTCGCGGGAGCTAAACCAGAGTTGAGGCCAGCGGAGCTGGGGAGGCAAGCATGGAAGCCGAGCCGTGTGGCTCCAGCTCAGCCAGGGCACCTCCGCCTCGGTCACTTGGTAGGAAAAGCTCTCGAAACAGTGTGGGTCTCATGTCTCCCGTAGCTGGGGAAAAGACTCCTAACTTCGTTCCCAGACGGGACAACGCTGCAGAGTGTGGAGCCGCTTCCCCGGGATCGCGGCTCTGCCAGTGGCTGGCCGGGGAGCCCTATCGGTGCGGGGGCGAGGGAAGCGGCCCGGGCTCCCGAGGCTCCCGCGGCCTCGCCGGAGGGACGGAGAGAGGGACGGAGGGAGGCGGCGTCGCGCTGGGCAGTCCCGGCCGGGCGGGGCGGCAGGTGGCGGGGGCCGGGGCGGCGGGGCCGGCCCTGAAAGGTGCGATTGTCCCCAGCTATTCCTGGTATGCGCCGGGGCGGGAGCCGCCGGGGGCAGCCTCCAGCGGCCGGGAGCGCGAGGGGCGCCGCGTCCCGGCGGGAGGGAGCCGCCACCGCCGCGGGGCTGCGGCCCCTCCCGGCGTCCGGCTGCCCCGGGGGTCCCGGCGCTGCCACACGGCCCGCGGCTCTTCGGATTCCTGCGGCCGCAGAGCGCCAGCGAGCTCCCGGGAGGGGGAGTTCCGCGGGGAGGAGGCGGAGGGGGAGGAGACGGCGCGGGCAGCGTTAAAAGGAGGCGGCTGAATGACAGCGGCCGCTGCCGCGCCCCCGCCCCGCCGAGCGCCGGCCGCCCCCCGCTCGCTCGCTGCTGGCCATGGACGGGAGAGAGGACGCGGAGTACGACTTCCAGGAGGCGTTCGCCGAAGCCCGGCGGTGGCTGGAGGTGAGGCGTCTCTTGGTGCTGCCCGGTGCCTGCCCCTCGTTACCCCCGGTCCCTGCCCGGGGTCCCGCCGCAGCCCAGCACGGCGGAGCGCGCAGCGCGCTCCCGCGGGGCTGCCCCGCCGTCCCGCAGCAGCTCCCGGGACGCGGCCCCAAACCTTGGTTCTTTGTCGGCAGCTGAGGACTGCTATTTTTAGGAAGTATCGTGGCAACTTGCAGAAATCTGTCTGTGCAATATCGCCACCGTCCCCTCCTCGCAATCCAAATTAAAGGCTGGCTTGGTTGCCCTCCTGTCGTTAAGGCTTATAATTTCTTGCCATCTTGTAAATTACTTCTGTAGCGCTTGCTCCGAGACAGTCTGAATTAAAGACACTCCTTCCTGTCTCGAAAGAGTTCAGGACAGAGAGCAACCTGAAATTAAACCTCATTTTCTTCTCTCCTATTTTTAAACATGATTGTCTGACTGCACATAGCGCTTGACGTAAATATCCGTGTTTCTGTATGATTACCCCGAGTCACAGCGGTGCGGTACGTGCTAAAGCATGGGGAGGGAGGTTGTTCCTGGAGGTACCTGAGTATCACCAGCACAGCATCGGCTGATGGCTTGGAAGCTGAGAAATGTTAGGAATACTGAACAGTTTCCCTTAGAGTCGTGGTGTGCTTTTAAAGAGGAGCTTTAGAGTGCTGGTTTAGATGTATTTTAACATATTAAGCTTATTTCTTTGTGCTTAGTCACTTAAGATGAAACTTAGTGTTGTCAGAGCCACTATCACTGTAACTTTGAAAGGAGGAAATATTCAAAAAAGGATGTTTGTTACTTTTTACCACTCATCTTGAAAAGCTTGTCAAGACCTGAGTTCATGTTTCTTTGTTTCCTGTGTAAAACAATGACATCTAGTGCTTAAAATCTATTGAGAATGTTGAACTGAGCGCGCCAAAGGCAAGGGTAAATGACCTCCACAAGTGTCAGTTTTGTGTCCTCTGTGAATGTAGGTAATTACAGCAGTCCTGGCTTCCCCATGTGTCAATTTTGTAAGAGCTAGCTGTGAGTTGAAGTAATTAAAGCATTCCTCTCTCACGTATACCTTTCTTGCATTGCTTTCTTTAAATTGGCAAAGCTTACTTTAAAAAGCTTCATTAAGGTGATGTAATGTTGACTTTGAAAATCCTATTTTAAGGAGTTGGGGATTTGTTTTAATTATTATTAGATTTCATATGATACTGGCTGGTTGTACCATTCCTACAAAAGGTTTTGTGTCTTTGCCTGCCAGTAGCATGTGGGAGCTCTAGCAAAGTAATGTGAGCATGTAGTGTGCACTGTTTGTGTAGGGGAAAAAACATATGCTCAGCTTCCCCCTTGCCCAGTCTAATTTGTGTGGTTGTCCTTTGATATGTGAAAGCTGTTCTTATTTTAAAGTAACTTTTAAACTTACCCCTTGGAGAAACATTTTACTGTAAAGCAAGTAATTTGCAAACCTTAAGGTATTGATAAACAGGATGCTAGGAATTCCATAATGTTAAAGGAAGATGTAAATATTTATTTCCGTATGAAATGAGGTTTGTGTTTCAGAAGAACTGTTGTGTTTCTCTGCTCTTTACATCCAGATGGATTAAAAAGCCAAGACTAACCATTTCCGTTGTTGTATGGAAGAGTAATGATATTTTTAGGGTAATGAGGCATGTCCCGAGGTTTTGTGAGTCTTGGTGAAACAAAGTGGTGTATACGTGATAGTGAAACTTGGTGAGTCCTAATGATTAAACAATTAGTTTTGAAGATGAGGCAGATTTTCAAATATTTACGAACTTGAACTTCTGATGTTTTGGTAAGGTTTTGTGTACCAGCTTCTCCCTAACATTAGGGGAGATGAAAGCATACAGACACTAGCTACTATGTATTTAAGGGAACAAGCCAAAATATCTTTGTAAACTGTTACTCTTTCCCTTTGCTAATGAAAGCTTTGTTAACATATTTCTGTGTTTCAGTGGAGAACTCTATGGACTCTGAGACTTAAAAAAAAACCCTCCAACCTTGAAGCTGGGGGCTTTTTAGTAACAGGAATGAGCAGCTGTATTTGTCAGATCCCAACAGGCGTAAAAAATACCCCAAACTCATGAAAAAATGTTACCCTGTATTTTTTTGAAGTTTTTGGTGAGAGAAAACTGTGTCCTGGTCAGGTTCCTTTTCTGCCTGTTACCAGCTGAAGTTTCCATGCTGTAGGGCAGCCACTGGCTCACGGGAGCTCCATTATTTCTTCCTAGTTCTTATGCTACAAAAACAATCAAAAAAACCCCAAAAAACAAAAAACAAACAAAAAAAAAAACCAACCAAAAAAACATAAAAAAAAACCCCACCCAAACAAACCAAACCAACAAACCCCCCCCAAAACTAAATAAACCCCCCACCCCCTGCAACCCAAACCTCCAAACAACCCAAACCAAAAAAAGTACAAGAGCTTGATTAAGAATAATAACAACAAAAAATTGCATCTGATATCTGGTGTTACTTAAAGAAAGACTTTGTTCTTTAATTCAGGTTCATGTTGAGGCATATTTTATGGCAATGCAGACAAGGAGTGTCTGAAGTCGTCACAGTGCAAAGACCTCTGAAAGTGTGGTTCCCAACCTCTTGTGTTTCATGAGTTGGGAGGGGATGCTGCTTGTTACAAGAGCTGGAGTCACTGGGGGGAGCTGCCTGTTGAGGATGTCTACTTCTGTGGGGGAAGGAATGGTCATTTTCTGTGCAAAACTCAAGCTCTTTTCAGGTGTCCTTTCCACAGAAGCCAGCACTGTTTAGTGGTGTTGGCTTCTTGCATTTGAGACTTTTGGAACTTTCTGAGCTCCGTCTGGGGCAAGTGGTGCTGATCAAACTCACCCAGCCTTCACTTGGCACCTCAGCTGGGCAGATGGTGCATGCTGAGAATAAAACATTGGAATACCACAACTTGTCAATAGTTTTTCGAAGAAGAAAAGACCAAGGACAGACCTCATCACAGTCTACAACTTCCTCATGAGGGGGAATGGAGGGCAGGCACTGACTTCTCTCTAGTGACTAGTGATGGGACCCCAGAGAACAGCATGAAGTTGTGTCAGGAAGGTTTAGTCTGGATATCAAGAAAAAGTTTTTCACCCAAAGGTGGTTGGACACTGGAACAGGCTCCTCAGGGAAGTAGTCACAGCACCAAGCTTGGCAGAGTTCAAGAAATGTTGGGACAATACTCTCAAGCACATGGTGTGACTCTTGAGGCTGTTCTGTCCAGGGTCAGGAGCTGGACTTAATCCTTGTGGGTCTCTTCCAGCTCAGGATTTTCTCTCATTCTGTGAAAGGTAGAGCTTGTTTGCCAAAGCTAGAAATAGCTGGGTTAAATTGTTTTACTGTGTTCTGTTCCATATTATAACTTAAGCAAGCCAAAAGCTGTTCCTCCAAACCAAAGCATTCTTCCCCCAGCTATTAAATATCCCAGACTGCAGAGTCTGTTTTCCTGCCTCGAGATGTGGGAGGGCAGTCTGCCTCTCCCTTTCTGCAATCCACCACCAAGTTCACCCATGTGAATGAAGGGGAGACACAGTCCCTCTCCCCCAACACGTGCTTCACTGTTTTAGGAGTGATGCCCCTTGAAGAGTTTGAGAAGAAAGAAGTGTGCGCTGCTTTCTTGTAAAATGTCTCAGCTTGTGATTCTACTTCTGTGTTTTAAATGAATTCTAATATTCTGGTAAATGTATATGGTTTGAAATTGTTTGCTAAAGCAACTTGAAACCTGACCCACAAAGTCTGTAAATCTTTAGTTAAAGTGCCTTGAGGCAAATAACACTTGGATTTTTTTCCCCCTGAAGTAGTCAAATGTACAGATCCAGTCTGCGGGAGGGTGGCCAGTGAGCGTGTGCCTGAATGAATTGTTGGAGTGAAGCAGCAAAGCTCTAGGAAAGCATGTGGAGCAACTTCAACAAATCCACTGAAGTGAAAAATGGGTGTTCAGCCAAGTAACTATTGATATTGCAAATTATTACAGCTCTTCTTGCGAGCTGAATTTCTTTCACTAGTAACTCTTATAGAGTTGTAAGTCAGATATTCTGAGAGCTACTAATTTCATCAGAGTGTGTTGAGAGTGTCAGAATCAGGACCTTGGAATCCTGGAGTTGTTCCTCACGCAGGGACACTGCAGCAGAAGTTCTTCCTGGTGCTAACACTACCCAGTGATGATGGAGAGAGCTGTTTCACCATGAATATTTCTATAGCAAGATAAGGTTTTTATCAATTTTAATAGACAGTAATAGCAGAAGAAAGCCCAGCTTATCTGGATGGCAGCTAAAGCTACTCCTGTCTGTCATGACCATTAAATAGATAGTGAAATTGCTTAATTATTTATTTTGAATGCTGATGTGTATTGACAGCTTCATGCATTATTGCATTACAGTGAATGTTGGGAATTATTTAGGGCCTTTTTTTCCTTCTTTTCCACGAGAAAACAAGTTTATATATATGTGTGTGTGCACCCCCTGCCCCCAGCCTCTCAAACCTACTCAGAGGATTGAAAAAGCAGATTTAACAAGTAACTTGGTAGAAGGAGTCTGCTTGAGGATAAAACTTGAGAATCAGGGCAACTTATTGAAATCTTTTGGTTTGGACCAACAGTACAGCAATCAAATTCAGGGAATGGTCTCCGACATGTGGCCACCAAATGTTTCTGTTCGGAGTTTGCATTTCTACTGTATATTTTTATGGTTTCTGCAAATGCAGCTAGAGGTCTAGCAGTGATGCTTTCCCTGTATTTGCATAGAGATCTTACCTCAGCGATTATTTTGTTTTGTTTCTCCCCCAAGCATGAATCTAATGCATACAGTCTGGTATGGGAAGAATAACTGTGGAGATAGAAGACTAATTTCACTGTTCAAATCCTCTTCTTGTAGGTACCTTTATTTAAGTTGAACTAATCAGTATGAAAAAAAATATTTTTCTTAGTTCTGGGTCATGTACTCTTGGATAGTCTGTGGAGAGCCAGTCAGTATCCTGTATAGTGCTATAATAAAAGATGTATGAATGAGAAGGCAAAATCTGTATATTCTGTTCCCTAAACCATGTTTAATACTGGGTAATTCTGTCAAGTCATAAAACCTGGGTGGGCTGGTTTCTGGAAAACTTCTTACAGCACAGCTGCCAGAGTCCTGGCTCACGTTTACATAAGGGGTGTATTTAACCCTGCTTTAGGTGGATGATCAATATTTTATTACTGTTTGTATATTCTTGGCAATGTGTATTTAATGGAATGAATCTAAGTGTATCTAGTTGATATATAAATATTAATTGATGTATAAACGTACATGTTGCGAAGTAAATACTGTGGGATTTTTAATCCTGGAAATAATATTCACTCCATTGCCTGCAGACTATGAAAGTGCTGTGGTAAAATGCCATATAATAGAGCTAGCAACAATGTGTTAGAGAGAGAGGTTGACAGTAATACTCTTTGATCTGGCTGAACTCTTTTCTCTCTGTTTCTTTGTCCCCTTTCTTCAAGATCTCAGGAAAGGTGTCTGTAATATGTTTGAGAGAAAAATGGGATTAATTTTTGCTTGAGAGTAAAATCTATTTCCTGGTTTCTGCAAGGTGGGTTTATATATTTTCAAGTCTATATTTGGAAATCCTAAGGGGTAATCAAAAGTCTGTCTTCACACAGTCCTGTGTGATGGGCATGCATAGCTTTGAGCTGAGTTCACAATGTAGTTTCCTTTATGAAGTTTCTCTTTGTAGTTTTGAGCGTTGTATTAAAATTTTGCATGAAAGCAGCATCTGCAGGCACTTTGAGAAAGAATTAACTTGTTGACTGTAGAAATGGGTATGTCTTCTATACTGGGGAAATGCATTGCAGCTTAAGGGGAACTGCAGGCAATTCTGACCAGGCTTTTGTTTTCTTCCAATCCGTATTTTGTGGTTAGCAACTAGAGTTAGTTGTGCCATTACTTTTGTTGGTTTTTTTTCTCCTGTCCTTTTGTTTGTTTGTTTTTTGAACAGTCTCCTGATACTTTCTGCAGTTTTGTGAGGTCAAGCATTTTTTTTCTGCCCATAGTTTAGGGAGAAGGTGAGATGATTATCATTTCCATGTTTAACATAAATTGCCCCCTCCTCCCCCACTACTATGGACTCACTTTTATCACCTTTTTCTTTGTCAGGTGCTTATTTTGGGCTACATTTTAAAGTTTGTAATGATCACTTGTGCATATTTTGTTAGACGGTGACCTTGCTGAGCTTTGGAAAACACTTGGGTTTTATTGTGTTGTAAGAATCAGATACATTCCAGCTGTTTCTTGTACCTTCCACTCCTCCACTTTAAAGTTCCTTTTTCCACTCCTGCAGGACATTTTTTAAAAACAAAACAAACCCCGACCTTTTCTGCTTAACAAGACTAATATAACTCTTAACTATCATTTTCTAAACAGGCTTTCCAGCTACAGCAGTTTAATGAAAAACAGCATGTGCTCTCAGACCCAATGAACTAGAAATGCTTCTGCTGGTCTAAGGTGTGCTTGACACACCTCAGTTATTATCCAAATTATCTTGGGAGGAGTGTTTTGGTTTTGCTGTTTTTCACATTTCTGAATGTTGTCAATCCAAGTGAAAATCTAACTTTAAAGGAATGTAGTGAATAATTTACTTTAAAATAGGTTATGTTGCTCTTCATGCTGTGAGCTTCTGCAAGGTGTTGTGAATTTAGTGTTTATTATTAGTGCTATTTTTTTATTTTTCCAATGAAAAGAAAGATGTATGGATCTGACTCACAGCATGCTAGCTTCCAATTGGATACTTTGCTTTGAAACTTTCATTTGTGTTATATTGAATAGAGAAACCTAATTTCAACAGTTTTCCATTTGTGGTACAAAACATCTGGGATTATCTTGGAAGGGCATGAAGATTATAAGACCCGCTTTATATTTTTTTTGCCAGTGTTGGCACATGTTGTGCAAATGTTGGCACTTTTTTTTTTGGTACCAGCTCATGTGAAAGTTCTCAGTTTTGTTTCTGGATGTGATTCAGCTTTCAGTTGTTACTATTAGAAAAGAACACAATATACTAACTTTGGGAAATAGTTATTACTGTGTTGGCCAAAAAAGTCAAAATCCTTGTAATGTATCACAGATTTAAAGGAGTTAGTGTAGCTGAGATCAGTTCAGCTAGCACAAACAGTGAAATCTGTTGTTTGGGCCAAGCTGTCCTCCTACAGTAGATCCCAGGACAATGTGGTTTTGTGTTAGTGCTGAGATGTTATCCCAGCAGGGTGTCATTGAAACTCCTGTGCTTGGCCTGTGCTTCCCCTGCCTCCTTTTGCTGTGTCAGTGGTGTTCGTCTGATGCTCTGGTGAGTTGGCTCAGGGGAAAATCAGTGTGTTTGGTGGTATTTAGTATTTGCTTGGCTTCTGAAAGGCAAAAAGGGCGCCAGTGCTCAAGCCAGGGAAGAGGTAGTGTTGATGGACGTGGCCTTTGGGCAGCAGCTCACTGCTGGGTCGCAGCTGACTAGTGGGATGAAGCGAGGCAGACAGCTGAACTCAGACAAGCCATCTCTTTTCCCGGAGCTTTCTCGAGTCACCGGCTTCTGCCATTGCCTGGCTCTCTTCCTGACGTGACTCAGGAGCTCTTTGCTAGGTGCCCAGGGTCGAGGTATAAGCTAGACACCTGGATTAGGGAGGCTGGCTTCTAGCCAGCCATAACTCCTTCAGGATGAATTTCATAAGGTTTATAAATACAGTTGGAGCTGTTTTAAATAGAAACTCTGCCAGGCATTTCTGAACCAAAGCATTTGATATGCTTATGCACTGACTTCTACTATGGAAGAAGCAGTCCTTGTGTCTCACTAAGGCTGTGTTGGTTGGGAGATGGTCCTTCAGAGGTATTGGGATATCTCGCCCAGAAGTTCTGCAGTCATCATCACCTGCCTTTTGCAAGGGCAATCTAATCCCAAACTCCATTTCCAGTGTTATTTGTAAATTCTTTCCTGGAATTGCTTTATTTACTCTGCTATTTGTTATTTCTTACTATTTTCTTCAGGAAAGAATTGAGAAGTCTAGTTTCTGGAGTTTGATCTGAGGTTTTCTGTGTGGTCAAATGACCATGTCAGCTAATAAATCAAGATGTGATAAAGAACAGAAACAAGTGTGGGATGTTTTTCCTTCTTACTTTAAGGAAGTGGATGAAAAACCAGCCAGTACACCATGGGGCTCCAACATGCCTTTTGTGAAGCCGGTGTCAGAATTTGGGGATGCTGGAAGAGGTGGATAGGTGCCCCATGTCAAGTTTTTCTGCCAGTAGTAACCACATAGCCTGGGTCAGTCATGGCAATACTGTGTCATTTGCTGATGCCTCCAAAAATAAGTATCCTATTCCTATTAGTTAGCATCTGCTTGGCATTGAAAGAAGCAGAATGTTAGACTTGAGGACTTTAAAAATCTTTTCCAACCTTAATGATTCTGTGAAGCCAGATACCAAAGTGGTTGTGGAGGAGGAAAAAATAAAGATCCAGGTTTGACACTAATTGGAGGAGTTTTGTAACATTACCTTTTGCACTGCCTTGGAATACTTCTTTGGAAACTATTTAAGATTAGGTGAAGCAGGGGACAAAGGCATTACTGCATTTTTGCTCTAGGAAAAGCCTTTTCTTCCTTGTGTCACCATGCTCTCTTTGCCTAAACAGTGCCATTGACACTCGATGCACCTGAAAATGTAATCCTAGATAAAACAGGGCCAGACATTTGGTTGCAAGTTCTTTTGCAAATAAAGGGGTTGTAAAAAAGTGGCATTGACTGTCTTAACTAACTACAAGAGTCTCACCTTCATGTATATGTGTGTATGGGGGGGGTGGTTTTGGTTTGTTGTTTTTTTTGAATGTCAGGTGGGCATCTTCATTTTGAGTTCTCAACATTCAATAAAAAGGCTGCTTGTAGTTGATCTTATTCAGACTGAATGGAAATGGAGTGAGGATGAAGGCGTGAGCTCCAGGTACAGATGGATATCTTTCACAGACATTTGCCTGATGCTGTGGAGGCAAAAAAATCCCTGATATAATAAACATCAACTCGATGATTATTCAAAAGGGTATTGCTTCACAGCTACAAGTCTTACGTGTGGATGAAGTTTTCAAAGCCAAATCCCCATTAAAATGCACAGACTGGGTTGCTCACTAATGACCTAGCTTTCATGTGTATGATAAAATCCCAAAGTCCTCTGTGACTTTGGGATAGGTCTGTCAAAGTGATCTCAGACTCCAGGAAGGTCTGCATGTCAGGTGTCAGTGGAATAGGGCTGGGACCTGTGCACTCTGAAGAAATGTCAGAGAAGAGAGGCTTGGAAAGGAACGAGGAGGAATGTGCACCTGAAGTTATTTGTAAATAACTGATTTTTCCTTCATTAATTTCTTACCTTGTAAGTATTTAAATTGTGAAATTTTATAGAATGTGCCAACTTTTTCAATCTGTTGTTTTCTGGTTTTTTGCATTTGTTTTGCATTTAGCCATTTAAAAGATTGGGAGAATGCAGTCTCAGACTATTCTAAATTTCTGAATGTGTTACTACACTTATTTTAATTTTTCACATATTTTAAAATTAGTATCTCATCTGCTTTACTTACAATGGAACATGGAAGCCTATTGTTATACCTGACGGAAAAATGCTTATATGTTCATGCTTACATTTCCTTTTTGGTTTTCTTCCCTTTCTTACCTCCACGGGTAAGAATTTCTAAAATAGTTTCTTTTCTTTACTGTGGCAACTAAAATCTTGTGTCATTCCATTTTCCAGTGGAATCTTTGATCTTTCCTTGTGAAAAATCTTTCTTTGGAAATGATAGTAAAAGCGCGAATGTTCTTTCCCTAAACATATTTAGATATACCATAGTTAAGAAAGATAATGCTGTTAAATCTTGTGTGGTTCTCAGTGCAATGGTTAATTTTTTGTCAGAACACAGAATATTCACCATGCACATTTCAGCAGCAGGGTTTGGTGTGTGCATGCAGGCAGGTCTCTTGCCGGACCCGAGTTGCCTGGTTGCGGCAAAGAAGCGGACAGCTGGAGCATCGGCTCCTGGCAGCTCGGCAGATGTGGCCAGGAAGCTGGCAGAAATTTGGTTTCCTGTGTCTGGTGCATTGATGGCTTAGATGCGATCCAGCCGTGCACATTTCCAGTGGTGACTCATCTGATTATTTTCTCTTCCCTCTGTGATTAGCTGAGGAGGTAAGATAGAGGAGGATGTCTCTCTGGAGGTAGAAGGCTTCTCTGTCACGCTACATTTCCGATATGGGGGAATGGAATGAGGAAAGGATATTGGTGTGCCTTGGCTGTTTATAAAGGTATGCCAGCCTTCCTCACCCTTCTTTTATTTTATATTGTTTCCTTAGGGTGTTATCTGCAACCCAGTTGTGCTGTGGCTGTAGCTTGGCCGTGTCTTACCTTTATTTTTGCACTGTTCTGGAATATGGGAACAGGTGAATCTTGAGCACACTCAGCTGAACACACACTGCTCCTGGGGGCAGGATGTGGAGATTAAATCAGGATCTCCAGGTTGTTCTCATCTCAACCTCAGTGTTTCTACACTCAAGTAAAGAAGTGTATATGTCTTTTTCTGGGTTTTTTTTCTGGAGGCAGGAAATATGTATTCCCATTTGGGAGGCGCACTTTTCTGCATAAAATGCAGAAATGCACTTTTTCATGTATAAAATGTTGTTTAGGTCCATGTAGTGGTACTAATTTTTGACATAGTTGAAAACTGAGACTTCTACGTGCTTTGGCTGTGTCTGCCTACCTGATGTAGGCTGGAAATAGGAAGGAGCATGGCTGCTGTCACACAGAAGTCCATGTGAGGCAGTATAAGTCTGGCAAGAATACCCACAGCATTATGCAATATAAATATCCTTTGAGATTAGGTTGCTATGCATTAATTGCAGCCAGACATAGCTCATTGTTCCTTCATCTAAAGAACCTGGATCACTTTTTTTGATGTTTTGTGAAAGAAGATTTGAAGTATGAAACTTGCTTTTATCTGTCAGGAAGACCTGTTTACCAAAGTACTAGTACATAGGTGCCTCAGCTATTGTAAAAATACAATGGCTCTTCATTCTTTCAAGAGCTTTATAGTCTTAATTAGGGAATGCATCGTCATTGTCATGGGAAGTATCTGTTGGAAAAGCTGTTCTTGAGAAAGCTGCAAAATCCTCTCATGCTTAGAGATTTGTGGATTTCATATGCCCTTTTCTTTCCTTTATTAGATGTTAATGCCATATTATAAGAATTCAAGTCTCTGTCTAAATGTTAGTATTATATATCCCCTCCTGTCTACTTTTAAAGTAGTTTTAATCCTGGGATTTGGAAGGGAAATAGGAACATAAGGGACATACAGCTAAAAATCCATCCCATGCCTGGGACCACCCTGATAGACCATGTGGTGTATTGACAATCTTGGTGTACAATAAGGAAGATTTTGGGGGTTGAATATTGTTGTAACACCAGCAATCAAGCACTGAACATAGCTGTTACATGTGTGGTGGTGTTGTGTTCCTCAGCTTAGAATTTTTGGTCATCTTCTCAACTTCCACAAGTGGCTCCTGTTTACTGGCTCTGTTTAAATGATCATGTCTTTTTTAGCATAGGTTTTATGGTAATGATGCTCTCTGGTTTTCTGCTAAGAAAAATCTGGTTTTGATATTGAATTCTGAGCTGTGGGTTTTTGGGAGGTGCTTAGGAGTAGGCATGAGGTTTCAGTATGAACTAAAAGTTCAGTTGTTTCCTGGTTATAAGTTCCAAGACACTTTCTACTTTACACTGAATTTGACCAGGATCTGTTGCAGTGGTCACTAAAATATTGCCTCTGCTGTTGTTATTCCATTGCTACATGGAATTTAAGTGACGTGGTTTGGAATATTTGCATAGTGCACTTCTCTGTATTTAACTTTTTAGCATAATTAGGCTAGAACACTGTCACAAGAACACAGTTTTGGTAATGTGGGATCTTTAATGGCCTCTGGAACATTGCATAAGTCATAGCTGTCAGGCTGCAGTTGTGAAAAAAATCTCTGAAGCAATGGCTAGTTTCAGGGAGAGAGTTCAGCAGTCAGAAAATTGATATTTTAGGCCTTAAAACCCCTTGCTTCTATTCATTTTTTAGAGTCAGTGGGAGCTTGGTGATGATGCTTGTTGCAGATATCAGATGCTGCAGTCAGAGATGATGGGGAAAAATGCTGCATAGAGCAAACGAGCAGCTCATGTTCTCCCTCTGCATAGATTCATTACTTGAACCAAGTTACATATATGCAGTCTGGAAATACTAGAGGTCTTTGATCTTTAAAACTTCATGTTTGAAAATGTAAATGATGTGTTCCTTTTGATCTGCTTCTTAAATTAAATGGTAATTGTGAAAATTACATTTGGCAGTTTTCCACTTAAGGGCTTGTACTTCTCATTTCACACTATGTTAATTTTAAGCTGTATGTCCTTGCTGGTTTTCCATCAGTGAATTCTGGTAAGGGGGTGATCCTTATGTTTCTGCATGGCCTAATTATCAGCAGCACATGTATTTGGTGCTACAACTTCAACATGCAATTCCTCTGAACCCAGATGCCAGGATTGCCAGTTCTGCCTGCATGTCCATGACTAGGGCAATGGGAGTCACTGAGGCTGAGCAGGAGAACACTGAGAGTTTGAGCTCTGTCTGCCCAGAATGGGAGGCTCTGGCTTGTTCACCTAGGGTGTCAGGAAATGCTTGGGCACGTGCTCCACTGCGGTCTGGTGATGGGTCCTCACAAACATCTGCTGATAGCAAAGTAGCAGAGGCTTTTTATCTGTGTGCTTCTGTGCTCCTGGACTACTTGCCTTTCTAAATTACTGGCATCATCTATTCAAAAAACTACTGGATAATTTAGGGCTCCTAAAATGTTGATGAAGCTCATGCAAAGCTCGGTCTTTTCCTTGCATCAGCTTTCTAATGGGTAGAGGATTTGTCTCTTATTTACCATAAATGATGATAAAGACCTCTCTGTCTTTGTCCTGTTTTCTTATGAAAGGGACCTTTGAAGTCTGAGGGCCACATCAGACTGCAGCAAGTAACTCACAAGTTTATTCAGAAACTTATCCCTGTAATAGGCTCTTTTAAGCTCCTGTTGGTTTAAAGCCAACTCAAAATCAGCTGCTGAACTGAAATGAAGTTGCTAATTACCCCCTTAGCAAAATCACTTTGTGTACTTTTCAATTATTAATATTTGTTTCACTCTGCAGAGATTAAATTTGTGGGGGAGAAGGTTCAAGGTTGCTAGTACCGAATGTCTGCCACAACAACTTTAAGATGTACTCATAGCTGGAGGAGGTTTTCTGTGGGTTTTTGTTTTATTGGGCCTTTTTAGGAGGAGGTAAAGATTCTTTGTTTCAGATCCTAAACAGTCTGTGGAGTGAGGTTCTCTGTTTTGAATATCATCAGGTGGCCCTTCTGCTGTAACTCATGCTACAGCCCCCAGATTTGTCTTGCTTCCCATCTCCTGTTAATTACCCTCAGGGATGTTTGCACTGAGTTCAGCATCATGCTGAATTAGCATATTGCTGATTTTGCTGATTTCTGTTTGTCTGTGTGCTGGCAGATTTGAGCATTCATCTCCAGGAATTTGCATAGGATGTTAAACAATCTGAGTGCTTTAGTGGCACCCATCAGAGTGAGGAAATTGCCCAGCTGAGGTGAACAGGAGCATTGCAACTCAGACCTGCTACAGCAGCCTGCCTGTGAATTTGAATTTTTTCTTTTAAGACCAAAGTAGAGAGAAAATATTTCCAAGTGGTGATGAAAACAGTTGCCAGGGAAGGTAAATTTTAGGTATCTTTCTGAGGTTATGGAAAGCATTCACCTTGTGTTTGTTCTTCAGAGTAACCTTTCCTTATTAATTTTTTTTTTTTAGTAAATAATGACTTTAAAAACCTTCCAGATAAGTTTTCAAAATAAAAATGAGTTCTCCTATGGTTTTTTTTGTTTGGGTGGTTTTTTTTTTTTTTTTGGTTTTTTTTGTTTGTTTGGTTTTTTTTGTTTGTTTGGTTTTTTTTGTTTGTTTGGTTTTTTTTGTTTTTTTTTTTGGTTTTTTTTTTTTTGTTTGGTTTTTTTGGTTTTTTGGTTTCTTTTTTTAAGTTGGAAATTGGATGCTTAAATTTTACTTCTCTTTGTTGAGGTGTGGCATACTTTTTCAAAATTTCTCTCTCCCAAAATGTTCCTGTGGCTTCTGCAACATGTTAGGTAAGGAAGACTTGTAGAATTATTAAACCCCTTCCTGCCCAACCCCCCCCC